>NW_027481378.1:0-69265 GCF_050403205.1 Rhodotorula paludigena | reverse complement strand
AGCGTCAAGGCGGTCGACCGAGGAGCGACGGCGGCAGGTGCAGCTACCGGTGCATCTCTCTCCTGCTCTTACTCCAAGTCATGTTTGACCGTCTCAGCTGACCAGACGCACTCAGACGTCTCCTGCGCGCGCTGCAGCACGCGACTGATACCCCTGCAAGCGATTCGGGTCCCGCCTCCAAGGGGCGCAGGCGCGCAAGCAGCGTGGGCGGAACCGCAAGCGTCAAGGCGGTCGACCGAGGAGCGACGGCGGCAGGTGCAGCTACCGGTGCATCTCTCTCCTGCTCTTACTCCAAGTCATGTTTGACCGTCTCAGCTGACCAGACGCACTCAGACGTCTCCTGCGCGCGCTGCAGCACGCGACTGATACCCCTGCAAGCGATTCGGGTCCCGCCTCCAAGGGGCGCAGGCGCGCAAGCAGCGTGGGTGCAACCACAAGCGTCAAGGCGGTTGGCAGAGGAGCAACGGCGGCAGGTGCAGCTCCCGGTGCGTCTCTCTCCTGCTCTTACTCTTCCTCAATCTTGCCGTGGTCACGTGTGCCCGGCTACGCTCCTGGTACCGGCCCTGTGGCAGCCTGCGTCCGCGCTATACTCAACTGGTACTGACACCTCCCGGTCTGCAGACCTCTTGAAGGACCAGATCAGCGGCAAGGAGAAGGTGCAGGACAACAAGCAGGCGCAAGAAGCTGGTGCGTTGCCGCCACCCGCGTGGCTCACTCACTCGACAAACCTGCTCACCTCCCCGTGCCGGCTAGACAACGGCATGCGCACGGCCCTCGGGCTTGACGACGACCAGACTTCTGCCGCAAGCACCCCTTGCCACGGTAGCCCCTCGGGGGCCAAGGGCACCACCGGCAGCCCCGAAGCGCCGCCGCACAGCCAGCCCGGCATCAGTACGGCTGACAACTTGCTCGAGACGCACGCGCACCCGCTTGACAGCGCCGAGCAGCCGCCCGGCAAGCCGCAGGGCTCTGTCTCGCCTGCGCAGGGTGAGCTGGACGAGTCGATGCCGGCCGCCGCGTGCAACAAGACGAGCGACATTGACCCGTTGATCCCACACAAGTCGGCGTGCGACCCGCCGCAGGGCCCGAAGAACAAC
This sequence comes from Rhodotorula paludigena, assembly GCF_050403205.1. Classification (NCBI taxonomy): domain Eukaryota; kingdom Fungi; phylum Basidiomycota; class Microbotryomycetes; order Sporidiobolales; family Sporidiobolaceae; genus Rhodotorula; species Rhodotorula paludigena. The sequence continues at coordinate 68,168 of NW_027481378.1, read as the reverse complement.
GCAGTCGGCCACATTGTTGGCACGCACGACGTCTTGCAGCCGCCCACAGCGGGAGGACCGTGCCTCAGCCCAACGACCAACGACGAGCAGCAGGGTCGCGCGGGTGCCGAGGAGCAGGCACGCGAAGAGCGCGAGTCGAACGCCGAGGTCCTCGAGGGCGGCCAAACCCTCAACGGCGACAACGCTGCGGGCAAGGCAAACAAGGGCAGCGGGTCAATCAGCAAAATGGGGACGGAGGCAGCAAAGGAGAGCGGTGATGGGGACGCGAGCGGGAGCGACAAGGCCGTCAAGAGTGAGCCTGCAGCCTTGCTCTGCGCGCTGGTCTGGTCCTGACCCATTCGGCTTCCGCAGAGAGCAAGCAGGCGGCAGACAAGGCACCGCTTGGGGTCGGCATTGGCAGCAGCGGACCCGTCGACATTGAGATGGGCCACTCGGGCGCGCTCGAGGGTGCGTCTCTCTATCCTTGCCCAACCGCATCTTGCACGCACTGACCCGCAGAGCTTCCAATGCAGGAGTCGAAAGCTCAGAGCACGACTTGTTGCACGAGTCTGACGAGGGCTCGGGCAAGCGTGAGCCTCCCCGCAAGCGCTGCTGCACGCCTCACACTCACAATGCCTTGCTTGCATTTACAGCTGCTCTGCGTGACAAGGGCAAAGCACATGCCGTCACGCCCAAGGGCGACGACAAGGAGCACGTCCTCGCCAACACAAGCAAACTCGAGAATACTGAAGGTGCGCCGTCTCTTTTTCGGGGCAATTTTTCCGGCCCTGCAGCTGACGCACTCTCCCACAACTCTCCGCGCAGGCAACTTGATGGGCACAAGCAAGCGTGACAAGGGCAAGAGCAAGGGTGCGTGCTTTTCGGTCCGACTCTTCCCGGGCCAGTGAAGTAACCTGGTGTCGTCTCCTCTGCAGCACCTCTGTCCTTGCGCAGCTCGAGCCGTTCCTCGACCTTGGGCGCGTCGTCTCCAGGGCGCCGCCAGCCGCCTGTTGCCGCCCTGCCGCCCAAGCGCCGCATCAAGTCAACAGCCGAGCAGCCCTTCGTGCTTGAGCTCGAGACGGGCGGAATCCGTTGCAAGTCCGTCGCGGCGGCCGCCTTGGCGCCGCGCCTCAAGGGCAAGAGAACAACGTTGAGCTTGTCGTCGCTCTCATTGTCCAACACGTCGTCCTTGTCCGAGGACGGCAACAACTTGCGCACGGGCAGCGGCAGCACCAGGGCCGCCAAGTCCGGCGCGCCTCAGCGCAAAGCGCCCACGCCATGCGCTCCGCCCGCGCCACCTTGCCGCCGCGCTTGCGTCGAGAGCAGCAGCAGCGGCGGCAAGTCGGACAGGAACCAGGCCGGAGGCGCCCCCTCCCCGCGCGCCAGCAAGTCCCGACCGCGCAAGCGCACCAAGCGCAGCGACCGTATTGCCCCGCGCCCGCGCGGCAAGGATGCGAGCGCTCCTGCCGTCCTTGTCGCCAACAAAGAGGCTCCAGTCGGCAAGCCCTTCATCCGCGGCGCGGCAAGCCGCGCGCCCGCTCGCCTCGGCAAAGCAATGTACGACCCAGCCCGCGACGTGCTCAAGTGCCCCGTTGGCGAGTTGCGGCGCAAGGCTTGGGTTGCGAGCGAGCAGCCGCGTGGCAAGGGTGCGCGCTTTGGGCGCCTGCCGGGCACGACCGACGCGCAGGCCGACAGCGAACCGGAAGCAGTCAAAGGGGGCGTCGGACACGGTCGAGTACAACGGCGTGCTGTGCTGGAGGCGCGTGGTGAAGGAGCTCACGCAGCTCTTGGGGCTGACGCCGGAGGAAATTGTCAACTCTGCCCGCGTTGACAAGCAGAAGTGAGGCGTTTTTGTCTGGGGAAGGGTGGAGCTGCTTTGTACTTGCTGGATAGCTTGCACTGCACTACAGTACGCACATCTTCCAGCGCCTTGTGCACGCGAGAGATGACCGAGACCTTGCAAGAAGCACTTGTCAGTTGCCAGACCTTTACGCTGCAGCCTGCGGACCCCTCGCTCGCAGGCTCGACTTGATCAATTCGAGAGAGGCTATCACCAGCATGCCATACGCAGTGTGTGTAGCGGTCCGAGAGCAAGCAAGCATGACGCGCAAGGCCACCGCAAAACCCGCACGGCAGCGAGCTGGAGACACTCGAAGAGGTCAGAGTTGTCGCGCGCAGGACTAAGGACAGAGAAAGAGCGAGTAGCACAAGCGCTCTGGCGTCAGCAGGTTGGAACAAGCAAGGAAGAGGACAGACAAAGCACGGGAAGAGGACGAGGGAAACGGCGCTGCAGACAGACGAGATGGTCCATGCGGCAGGTTCAAGCCAGGGTCAGAGGGGCCAATGACACCGGTAGCACCAGCCGCAGGGCCTAGGCGGTGCACGCGGGCTAGGTGGAGAGCGCAAGGCAGTGCTACCCAACAGGAACAGCGACGGCACGGCATGCAGAGGCCTGAGCCACACGCCAGCGCGCTTGCAGCACTCGCAGAAGCCAACACAAGCCACTCTTGGGCTTGCAGTAGCGCGACAAGAGGGCGACAAAGCGGTGCGCCGCTGCTGCACTCTCCCCTGCGCTTTGTCTCGCTGCACGTCGCTCGGGAGAGCGCGCACTGCTCTCCGACCAGCTCAGACAGGGCGGCTGAGGCGCCTGCGCAGCCACGAGCTCCTTCACGACGCGTTCGCGCCGTCATCAGCTTGTACCCCACATTTCGACCTGATGAACCCCGACACGGGCGCACACGGCGTGCCAGGCGCTGTGGTACGTCTCCCATTCTTGCACAGACCGCCAGTAAGCTCGCTGATCTTGCCCCGCTGGTTCTTTGAGCGACGCCAGGGCGCCGCTTGACTGCAGCGCAACAAGGACGAGCAGGGCCAGGTGAAAGGCGAGCGCTACGAGGACCCAAGTACGCGCCCGCTCTTGCTCTCTGTGCCAGCACAGCCAAACGCTGACTCTTTCAATTCCAACGCAGCTCTCCCGCGCGTCCTCGTTGAGGACACCCCGCCAACGATCCAGCAACTCGCCCAGCGACAAGCCCTCAACCCAAGGACGTGGTCCGGCCTGCAGGCCCGGGCGCGGGACCGCGGCGGGCAGCCAGAGAGGAGGAGCGCGCAGACAAGCAGGCAGAGGGCGAGGCGGGCAACGGACTCGGGGAGAAGGAGAGCCAGGATGAGGAGATCAAGCACGCCTGGCGGCAAGACGGAGGAGACGCAGGGCGGAGGTTGCTGCAGTGCGCCTTCTACTGCCTATCTGCTGACAGAGACTAGGGGCTGACCACGACAGTCTCGACAACCAACAGGCAAGAAGCCTGGTATGGGAGAGCAGGAGCAGCCGGACGATGACCGCGAGAGGGGTGAGTTCTGCAAATCTTGACGCGGGCGCGCTCGCGAGCTGACTTGATGCCGGTCCACCCGCACACCAGGCGCACAAGACGGCAAGTGGGCAGTTTGCGCTGCGGCTGGTGGGGCCAAGGTGGCCCGTCTAACCCTCGGGCACTGCAGCTGTTGACACTGACGCAGCGATCAAAAAGTCTGGCGGCAAAGGAGGCGTCCTGAGCATTGTCGGAGACGACACGGACGAGGTTGACAAGGGCAACGGCGAGGCAGGCGACGGCAGCAAGGAGCAGCGCGTTGAGCTCGCGACAGGCAAGTCCTGCAGACCAAGCGCGCCCGCCCCCGCTTGCCAGCTCTGGCAATGGGGTGGTTGAGCGGCCTTATGAGGGCAAGGCTCAGCCGCCTGCAGGCCCAACCAGCAGACTTGTCGTTGCATACGAGTCGACCCTGCGGCCGTTCGACCACGAGCACGCGCAGGCTGCTTGCTTGCCCGCCAAGCCCAGCGCAGCCCGTGCTGGGGCGCTCGGGGTACCGCAGAGCCCGGCGCTGGCAATGCGTGGCCCAAGCAGCGGAGGGCAAGTGCCGGAGGATGGCGCCGCAGGAGCGTGCGCGACCAAGGCCGCCCGCTTGACCCAGCCGCGCCTGCTTGTTGCGCCACTGCCCGTGCGTTTGTTTTGCCTGCGGCACCAGCCGCTTGATGAGCCGGGGGGCACGACCAAGGGCGGCGGCGAAGGCATGGCTCACGACCATCCGCCCGCTCCCAGCCGCCAATCGACGTCCTCTCTCGTGCGCCCGTCACCCGTCTTGAGGCTTCACTTGGCTTCATTTGGTCACATTGCCGGGCCAGGACGCGCTTGTTGCGCTGCAGCCACGCGGCGCGCATGGCAACGCGGCGCCGCTTGCGGGCGGCCTCTCCGGTGAGATGCACTTGTCTGCGGCGTTTAAAGACCCCACGCTGCCAAAGGCGGTCTGCATTGCAAGCTCGCACAGCAAGAACGCTGCCGCAGCAACGGAAACGGGCGCAAGCAACGGCAATGGCAAGATCCCCGAGGCAGTTGGTCTCGCAAAAGACAGCCTAGCGCACCACCTCGCAAAGCTTGGAGCGGTCAAGGCTTCCAAGGTGCGTTTGTCTTTGGTTTACACCCAAGCAGACAACTGATGCAGCTCGCCTGCAGCATGACGAGGCGGATTCATGGTCGGTGAAGGCAAGCGTGCGCTGAAACGAGCGGTCCGTCTGCTGCTCGGCCTTCTGCTTACCTGTATCACGCACAGATTGACTCGCACTCGGGCAAGAGCAACAACTCTGCGTCCGAACCGTCGACCAAAATGCCCAAGGTTCAGCTGCTGGACATTTTCCGCAGCAAGCAGCCGTTGCGCACCGACACAGTTGCCGGCGTTGACTTTGCCTTCTTTGATTGCGAGTGCCCGCTCGAGCACAGCCAGCAGCAGAGTAGCAAGGCGGCGCAGCGGCAGGGGCACGAGAACGAGGCGGTGCATGTTCTGTTCGTCTACCCTGTCGCCGATCCAACCGCTGACGTACACTTGCAGGCGTACTCGGCCGCCAAGACAACTGTCGAGGACGCAGGCAAGACCGAGGGCAAGCAGAGCACGGTGCGCCGCGGTCGCTTCCGCTCTCTCGGGCCGCACTGCTGACCCGCTTGTGCATTGGCAGGTTGATCAGCAGCGGGTGCGCTGTCTCGAGCATTGCTTTGGGCGTGTCAAGGCACTTACACACTCGTGTTTGATAGGACAATTTCCTCCTCAACGATGACCGCGAGAATGGCTGCGCTCACTCATTGCGCAAGCGCCCGCGCCTCTCGTTCCCTGCCCGCGCATCCCTGCCGCACCTCTTGCCGCTGCGCTTCTCTGCCTTGACGCTGTCGTTGCCCTGCGGCCTCCGCTCAACCAAGGGCGGTGGCGGCCACGGCATCAGCGTGCTCGGCGGTGGCCTGGCCCCGTGCCTCGCCATCCTCGACGGTGTGTGGAGCGGCCGCAAGGCGCAGACGCCTGCCGCGCCCATCATTGAGCTCGCCGACAACCTGCAGCAGCCCGTTCTGCTGTGGGCGCTCAACGCCGACGCGGGCAGCCCGCCTGACTTGTTCCAGTATTTGAGCACAAAGTGAATGACGCGCTGGGGAGCGTGCAAGCACAACTTGCGTTCTACAACTCCCGGTGCATGTCTCAATTCTCTCACTTCTCGACTCATTATCCCTGCACAGACCCATTGTTCTGACACCTCTGTAGCGCTGTTCTGGCAGGTACATGCAAGTGTAAAGCATTGACTCACATGCTCAACTGTGACGCTTGGCAGCGTTGTCCAGCATGCCGCAATGGCTAAGGCCCGAGTGCACAATTGTCATTGAGCAAGAGACCGGGTCAGGTAAACATTGCAATGGCCTTAGCTGTGAAGGCTAAATGCACTTTGCAGAAGCCTGCAGGCTGCTGTGCATTGCCAGAGCGCAGCACTTGGGCAGTAAGGGCCTTGTCGAGCGTTTCAGAGATCTGGGATTACATACGCAGATGTCGGGCTTCAGTGGCAGAGTGCCCTGTGCAAAATGAGATGGTGAGATGCACAATGGATGTCTCGTCCAAGATGTGCGCGCAGATCCTTGCGGCGACGGAGCAGGAGAAGAAGCGTGACGGGCGCTTCAGCCCGGGACGGACGTTCGGAACCCGCCTGTCTAGCGCAACTCCGCAGTCTTGCTCCGATTCTCCTCGACCTCTTCCAGTCCTCGACGCGCGCCAGTCGTGATCTCTAGCGGCATTGTGCGGCTTGATTGGCATGCGCCGACAATGCTCCTTCCTCCCGGTACCCTGATAGACCCACACCCTCAACCAGCCGAGTTGGTCTCTGAAGACGCGAGCAGCAGCAGCGCACGCCGTGGTAGTACACTGAGTCTCTGGAGGGCTACGCGCGCCCAGCCTTGCCCTTCTCCTTCTTGGCCGCGTCCTCCTTCTTCCCCTTGCCCTTCTTCCTCCCGCCCTCCTTGACCTTGTTCTGCAAAGTCAAGCTTAGTGAGCTCAGCTCATCCGCGAGAGCAGACCAACGACAGAGCCAGACGCACCTTCTTCCGCTCGGCCTTCTTGACGGCGCGCTCGAGGCGCTTCTCGCGCTTCTCGACCCGCTTGCGCAGCACCTCGACGAGCTTCTCGGCGGCGGTGAGATTGGCCTTGAGCTCGTTGACTGCTGCGCTTGCCGAGTTGAGCTCCGTCCGTGCGGCAGCGAGATCGGAACGGAGAGTGTCGATGCGGCGGGAAGAGGCTGAAGCGGACGGATCGACGGCCGTCGAGACTAACGCGGCGGGTTCAGCGTTAGACGAGTCGCTGAGCACGAGCACAGCAGGCTTGTGGTCCTGCATCAGCACAAGCACAAAGGCGTCACTTGGCTAGTGTGCCTGAAATACTTGAATAACTCACTTCGCTTGTCCCGATGCGCACAGGGAAGGAGCCGATGTGCTGGTCAGTCTTTGACACGTACTGCGCAAGAGCATCAATGAACTGCGTAAGAGCCATGAAATTTGGGATAGCCCGCACATTGTCCTTGATTTTGGGCGCGTTGACCCGGGTGGCTTTGCCAAGGCAGCCGTTTTGAAGCTGGACTTCTGGCTGCACGACATTCAGCAAAACTCAATCTTCAGTTCAATACTCCGGTGTGGACAAAGACACTTACAAAAAACTTCATGCGCCATAACAGACGCTCCTGTGGCTCCTTCGCGGTCGAGAAGCACGTGTGCTCGCTTCGGATCTCAACACAGCGCCATTGCGGTTTGTGGTCCGTCGGCGATCCAGAACGCCGAAGGCGAACCATAAAGTTGCAGCGCGAGGCGTCGAGAACGCAAGCGAAGACGACATCAGGGCTGTCTCCCGCCACGGCTCTGGCGGTGATGAATTGGCCGCGACGTCGTGCTGAAGCCTTCAGGGAGCCCTCGAGGTCATGCATACTGCGAAAACCAGCGATCGTGTCACCTGGACCAAGGTTGGCGGGAAGACTAGGGCGATCCTGAGGAGAAGGCGATCAGCTCTTCGAAGCGAAGTGGCAGCGGATCTGAGCACCTTCTGCCAGTGCGAGGTGCCGAAGCTGTCCGGGTGCGCTGTATGACGCTTGGCATCGAGATTGACGTTTTGTAGGCTGATGACCTTCCATCCTTGGGAGTCTCGGTCGTCCGAGGCCTCTGCAACGACGAGAACATGCATGCAACGGGCCGTCTGCCCCTTGATGGGCTCGACGTGGCACCGCAAATACAATCTCCGCGGCGCGCGCACATCCCAGTACCGTCCGACGTAGTTGAAGCCGGCGCGGAGGGCGGCAAGCTGCGTGGCGAGGAGCAGATCGCTCCAATGCTGCCACTTGCTCCCGACCGACGGCCAGAACTTGCTCGGCGGCGCCGACATCGCAGCGCGCGCGACAGAGCAGGGAGGAGCGGGGGGAGAAGCAGGAAAGAGAAGCCGAAAAGCTCGAGCGACGGCGGAAGAGCCGCGCGGACGGGGGACGGACGAGGTGCGTGCGGCGTCGCGACGGGTTGGGCGTGCACCGCCTCGTCGAAGCGAGCGCCTGAGCGAGTGACAGAAGCGTGGCTCAGTAAGAGCGGGCGCGAAGAGGAAGAGAGAGAAGACTGAGCGGAGCCCGAGAACCGGCGAAGCCTCCTTCGCGGCAGTCGCCGTCGCACGCGAGCCGCAGCGAGACTCAAGCCGTCTATGATGCACAACACGAAGCCCACGAGCCATACTCGTCGAGCTCTAGCCCCAAAACCGTATGTCGCTCAATCCGGCGCCCTCTTCTTTGCCACCCCTGCCAGCACCGGCCCTCTCAGCGGCAGCACCTCTTCCCCTCCTCCTCCCACCGGCCCGCCTCCTCCCAACCCCAACCCGAGCGCAGCGCGGTCCTGGTCGCGCGCGTCCCAGGTCGCGTAGAGGACGCCGCCGCCGAGGGTGAGGGCGACGCCGACGAAATTGAGGGGCGAGAGGCGCAGGCCAAAGAGGAGGAGGGACGCGAGGATCGTCGTCGCCTGCGCGGCGTGGGCTGCGGGCACGGAGCGCACGTTAGCACCTGAGCAGCAGGGTCCGAGCAGGCACGAGGAAGGGAACGCACTCGTGATGGCGAGCGCGGGCGGGCGCGTCTTTTTGTCGGCGACGAGGCCGAGGACGACGACGGCAAAGCTGAGCACGCCGTTGAGCGCGACCTCTGCGAGGTGCGCGCGGGTGAACTCGTTGCCGCGGACAAAGCGCCACAGGCGGCGGGGCTCGCCGTTGACGACGGCAAAGAGGGCGCAATGGAGGGACGAGAGGGGCGACATGCGCGCGAGGATGTCGAGCGGGTGGAGCGAGAGGCGCGACTCGAGGATGTGCGTCACGAGGAGGGACTTGGCGGTGAGGAGGAGCGTCGAGCCGATGAGGAAGAGCGAGCCGAGCGAGAGGTACTGTTCGTGGTGCGAGGTGAAGGCGACGCCGAGGAGGACGCCGAGGAGCGCCGAGGCGGTGCGCAGGGTCGTGCGGTGGCGGAAGAAGGAGACAGAGAGGAGGAGGGTGAGGATGGGTGCGGCCGCTCGCAGCGAGACGTGAAACTGCCGAATGAAAGAGCGTGAGCCGGACCTCGCACACCCGCCCAGACGAGAAGAACGCACGGGGACGGGGACCAGGCGGAGCGCCATGTTGGAGCAGAGGATCTCGCAGGAAAAGACGACGGCGATGGCCTGGAGGAGCGAGTTGTGCTTGATGGGGACGCGCTGCGGGCGGTAGACGCCGAGGCGCTGTGCGAGCATGGTGCCGAGGGTGGCGCACGACATCTGCCAGCTCGTGAGCGAGTAGGTGAGGCCGTGGAAGAAGCCGCGGAGGAGCGTCTTGTTGGAGAGGGTGGCCGAGACGGAGACGAGGAAGAGGGCGAGGAGGGCCGGGTGGAGCGAGCGGACGAACGAGACGTAGGTCGCGGGGCGGGCGGCGGCGGTCGCGTACTCGTGGAGGGTGAGGCTCGCGCGGCGGAGGAGCGGCAGGTGGGCGTGCTTGAGCGGGGTGCCGGCCGGGTTGGGCGAGGGCGGGTGTCTGCGCGTGATGGTGCCGCGGAGGACGGGGCTCGAGGCGCGGCTCGAGGGCGCGCTCGACGCGGGCGACACGCGGATGCGGGTCGTGTCTGGGTTGGGCGAGCGGCGCGCGAGGTCGGGCGGGGCGGCGGCCGAGCGGAGCGAGTTGGGAAGGTCGCGCGCGACGAGCGACCGCTCGCGGCGGTGCTGCTGCTGCTGCTGCTGCGAGGCGCTGGACGAGCAGCCAGCAGAGAGCGTGGCGGTGCCAGCGAGCGTGCCCACGTCCATGCTGGGCTGCAGGCGCGGCGAACGCCCGTGCAAGTGGAGCCCACGACGAGGCGCGTCTCGATGCGGAGCAGAGTGGGAGCAACTGAGAGGGAGAGAGAGCGCGCCCAGCGGGCTAGGGGTGCATTGGTCCACCTGCACGCAGCCCCCTTTGCACGCGTCTGAGCCTTGAATGCTGCCGGATTGCGCGAGGCGGGGCCGGGGCGGCAGCCGCGCGGCGATCCCACGCGCGCTCGAGCTCGGAAGGCGCACGGCGGCCGACTCGCCTCGTCTGCTCTCCGCACAGCACTCGAGCAGCACAGCACGGGCAGGGATGGCTCCGTCAGCACTCGCAAAGCAGTCGCTCAAGCGCAAGCGCACCGCAGACGCAGACGGCGACGACGACACTCCCATCGCCGCCTCGTCCTCATCAGCAGGAGCAGCACCCGCGACCACCAAGCCGTACAAGCAGCGCGTGCTCGTCACGAGCTCGCGCGGCATCTCGCAGCGCCAGCGCCACCTCATGACCGACCTCCTCGCCCTCCTCCCGCACGCAAAGAAGGGTCCGTCCCCCCGCTCACCTCCCTCGTCGGACCCACGACACTGACCGCACGCCGCTCACAGAGACCAAGCTCGAGGACAAGCACAACCTCCCGTCGATCAACGAGCTGTGCTACCTCTCGTCGTGCAACAACGCCCTCTTCTTCGAGGCGCGCCGCCAGCACAACGACCTGTACCTCTGGGCCGCAAAGGCGCCCAACGGGCCCTCGGTCCGCTTCCACGTCCTCAACCTCCACACCATGGACGAGATGAAGATGACGGGCAACTGCCTCAAGGGCTCCAGGCCCCTCGTCGTCTTTGACGCCCAGTTCGACGAGCAGCCCCACTGGCGCCTCATCAAGGAGGTCCTCACCCACGTCCGTCCCCTCTCTCGGTGCCTTTATCGAGAGCACGCACTGACAATGCACCCACACCGTCCGCGCACGCAGACGTTCGCGGTGCCCAAGACGGCGCGGCGAGCCAAGCCCTTCATCGACCACGTCCTCAACTTCTCGATCGCCGACGGCAAGATCTGGTTCCGCAACTACCAGGTGTGTCCCTGCGCGCCTCACTTGCTGCAACTATGAGCTCGACACTGACGCACCTCTGCGTCGCCCCGCCAGATCCTCGACACCCCCTCTGCCGACGCGCTCGCGGCGACCTCGTCGTCGTCGTCGGCGCTGACGGACGCGCAGGCGCGCAAGCTCGCACAGAAGGAGGGCATGCCGCACCTGAGCCTGAGCGAGGTCGGGCCCCGCTTCGTGCTCAACCCGGTAAAGATCTTCGAGGGGAGCTTCAACGGCGCGTGCCTGTACGAGAACAAGGGTGCGCTTTTCCGCCCGTCTCTTTACACTGGCCCATTCTCAACACGTACTGACGCTCTGTCCCCCTCCGTCCGTTCGTTCCCGCAGAGTTCGTCCCGTCGTCGCAGCGCTACGCGAGCACCAAACTCGCGCGCGCAGCCAAGTACCGCGGGCGCAAGGACCAGCAGGCGGTGCGCGCCGTGCGGCAGGACGAGCTGCGCGCCGAGCGCCGCGAGCGCGACGACAAGCTCGGGAAGCGCAACGTGTTTGCGTGAGCGCGGTCACCGTGTGCGCGGGCGGGTCGTGTGCGTGTGTACGAGGTGTATGTGCTATGCAGCTACTCTTTTTCGTTCGTCTTTCTATGTCGAGGCCATAGGGCGAGAGTGACAAGTGTCTTTTTTCCCGTTGCCTCGCGCCCGTGCGAGAGAGGTGACAAAACTACGACCCGGCTACTGCTGCACCACTACACACAAGAACCCGTCCTCTATGCGGCTGCGAAACTCCGCACGGCGTACTCAGACGAATCGTTTGCGCTCCAGTACTTGCCCGTCTCCTGCGCCTCCCGACCCGCCGCCGAGTGCGGCCGTCCAGCTCCGGAGCGCGTCCTGCCCTCCTGCCGTCCCGCCTCCCCGTGGTCGCGGCGCGCTCGGCCCGCCGCTCGAGCGCAGCTTGGACCTGCCTAGCCCTTTCGGGCTGAGCGGCGGCGTCCCCGCGTCCTTTGGCATCCCGCCGAGCGGGAACTCGCTCCCGCGCGAGAGGCCCCTCCGCCGGCGCCTCCACGCCCTCTCGCCGACCCACAGCGCGACGGTGACTGCGAGCGCGAGGGCGAGGTGGAAGGCGAGGCCCCAGGACCAGACGTAGAGCGAGACGAGCTGGCCGACGTATTTGAGCATGACTTTGGACGAGAGCTTGGACGAGCCCGAGGTGCGCAGCCCGAACGAGTAGGGGATTTCGGGGAGCGTCGACGAAGCGTGCGGGAGCGGAGACTTGAGGAGGAGCTCGAGCGCGATCTTGAACCCAGAGGGGTTGATCGGGTGCAAGCGGCGGAACTGCGAGCGGGCCCATCTCGTCAGTGCTGGCGGGTGCGAGGCATCGTCAAAGCAACGACGCACCTGCTCCTTGGTGATGGCAAAGAAGCCTGTCATGGGATCGCTGGCGCTCGTGAGCGGGCGCGCGAGGACGCGCGCGCCCCACGAGATGATGCGGCGGTGCAGCGGCCAGCCAGATGACATACTCACGCCTTGACCGTAACGAGTGCCGAGTGCGAGAGGCGTAGAGGGCGTGAGTGCGTCTAGGAGAGGCTGCACGGCCGAGGGAGGGTGCTGCCGAGTCGGAGTGGAAGCAGGTTAGTCCGAAGATGAGAGCAAAGGCGAAGCGTTCCGACTGCGAAGCGGGGCATACCTGCAAGTCTGCGTCCATGACGACCATCTTCTCTCCCCGTGCGCGCTCAAAGCCGCGCAGGACGGCCGAGCTGAGCCCCTTTTCGTCGGTGCGGACGAGGAGCTCGACGTTGTAGCCCTCGTCGCGGCGGAGGCGGTCGCATTCCTGCTCGGTGCCGTCGCGCGAGTTGTCGTCGACGATGAGGACCTCGGTCTGGGCCGGGTCGCGCACGGCGGCAAAGACGGCGCGGACGAGGGGCGCGAGGTTGTCGCGCTCGTGGTACGCGGGGACGACGACCGAGCTGGCGATGCGCGGGCGGTCGGGCGGGATGTCGCGGTGGGTCGGCGGGGCGTAGCGCGCGGACGAGCGCGGGTCGTAGCGGGCCGACTTGGCGGGGCGGAGGGCGACGAGCGAGACGACCAAGGTGACGACGAAGACGAGGGCGAGCGCCTGCGGGGTGAGGGTCGCGCCCGGAGTCCGCCAGCGCATCTCGTGCGGTCTCAGTCGCGCTCTCCACGGGAGTGTAGAGCAGAGAAGCGAGGGAGCGAGCGGGGCACAGCCTCGCGCCGGGAAGAGGCGATGAGAACGCGTCCGACCTGTCGCGGTCAAGCGAGGATGAGAGGGTCCAGGCGGGCAGTAGGTACGCGTCCAGTAAGCAACTGCATTGCCTGCACGCTGCTCGAGCCTTTGTCTGGTGCTCTTCGCCGGGTCACGTGCGGCAATTTCCCCGGTCATCGCCTGCTGCAGGCAAGTCCTCGCCGTTCTCCCTTTGCCACGACTGCAGCAAAGCTGTGCAGGATGGCACAGACTATCCAGAGCACGCTGCCGACCAAGCGCATCGTCTCCAAGGCCCACCTCGACGCCTGGCTCGACTCGCCCACCCACGCCGATGTCGTCCGCTTCGTCGAGCAGCTCAACCAGAGCGTCGTCGGCGTAAAGCTCACCGACACCGTCGAAGAGAGCCAGGTACGTCCCTGCTCCCACTGTGCCGCCCGCACGCCGCTGACGCCGCACACCCTCAGGCCGTCTCGGCTCTCGTGAGCGTCCTCGACCAAGTCGAGCAGATCTACCACGACACGCCGCCCGTCGACAACGGCAAGTCGCGCTTCGGCAACCCCGCCTTCCGCGACTTCTACGACAAGGTCGCCGCCGTGCGCTCTCCCCCGCCCCCTCACCTCCCTCCTACCGCACCGGTTGCTGACCCTTGACGGCCACACTCGCAGCGCGCCCCAGAACTCCATGCACGGATACCCGGGCTCGACAGTGCCTACGTCAACGAGCTCTGCGTCTACTTCTGCGAGAGCTGGGGGAACCGCACTCGCGTCGACTATGGCAGCGGCATGGAGCTCAACTTTATCTGCTGGCTGTGCGTGCACGCTCTGGGCCTTTCCGCGCCGTCTCCGCTAACATGACTGCACTCGCAGGCTGTGCCTGCAGAAGCTTGGCGTGATCAGCGAGGAGGACAGCAAGGCCATCGTCATCAAGGTCTTCTGGAAGTGGGTCCGGTTTCAAGTGTGCTGGCAGCGGCTTTGAGCTCAGCCCTTGTACCTCACAGATACATGCGTATCGCACGACTGCTTCAGTCAGGCTACTGGCTCGAGCCCGCCGGCTCGCACGGCGCACAGGGGCTCGACGACTATCACTTTGCCGTTTTCAGTGCGTTGAAACTTATCCGTCTCGCGCGTTCGCCGCTGACGAGATCGCACTGTACAGTATTTGGCTCGGCGCAGCTGCGGGACCACAAGTACCTGCGCCCCAAGTGCATCCACGACAATGAGATTCTCGACGAGTTTGCCAAGGACTACATGTACCTCTCCTACGTCCGCTACATCAATTCGGTTCGTCCGCGCTTGTTACGCTCAGCTTCCTCACAGTCTATTGATGCACGGACCTTAGATCAAGACGGCCTCGCTGCGGTGGCACTCGCCCATGCTCGACGACATCAGCGGCGTGCGGCAGTGGGCCAAAGTCAACGACGGCATGCTCAAGATGTATCGCGCCGAGGTCCTCGCCAAGCTCCCCGTCGCACAGCACTTCCTCTTTGGCGCGCTTCTCCCCTATCCCGACGCGCCCGAGCTCGAGGCGCACCACGAGGAGTCGGACGTTCATGTCGACTCTCACGGCCACCTGCACGTCCGGGGCGAGTCCGAGTTTTCGTCGTGCTGCGGCATAGCTATCCCGTCGGGATTTGCGGCTGCGCAGGCGGCAAAGGAGGCGGCGGGAGGAGCAGGAGGGCTGCGAAGTGTCGGCGACCAGGCGGGTGTGCGGCGCATCCCGTTCGACTAGGGCGTCGAGGAGCTGCAGTGACACGATGTACATGCTATTTATCGTGCCGTGCTCGACGAGGGCGAGCTAGGGCGAGCGAGAGCGCGAGGAAAGTGCGAGAATGCGTTCGGGAAGGTCCCGCGCAACGAGGGCTGCAATCCGGTGTTGATGGCTCGTATGGCTTTCGGTGATCGCACCAGGGGTTCTGCGATTTACATCTAGTAGACGACGACTGGGAGGAACGGCACGCTACAGTGTAGGGAGAATACGGGACCTGTGCGGAAGGAGGAGGACGAGCGAGTCTCGAGTCGTCGCTGCACGTCGTCGCTGGCCTCTGATACAGACCCCTCGATCTTGTCTCCTCATCAAATGCAATGTGACCCCGTCCCACAAGGAAGTCCTGCCGATCGACTGCACCTCCTCGAGGAGCCCCTCTCTCGGCTTGACCGGCTTGCCTGAACTCCCTCGTCTCCTTTGCTCGCTGTGCTGGCCTGGAACCCCCAGCTGAAGTGACCTGATTGCTACGCGCGTATCCTCTGAGCCTTCAAGCAGGTGCGTGGCCTTCTCCCTTCCGTTGCCGATGAGGCTGCGAACGCTCACGCTTCCGCGAGTGTCGCTGCGCAGATCGCCCGCCAAGCTCGCCATCATGGAAGATACACCTGAAGACGCGACCCTGCGCCCGTTCAACCCTCTGCACGACGCCTTGTCGAGCTCTACGCCCCGACCAGCACCGCCTCGCTCCCCACTACTCTCGCCGCCTCGCTCGCCGCAGCTCGGCGGAAGGACGCCGTCTCGTCCTCCCCTGCACTCGCAGGGCTCGACTGGATCGATGAGTGGCTACGGGCAACAGGCGGGACAAGCGCGCTCACCGCCCGCGCCGAGACGCTCCCCTGGATCCGGACTCTCCGTGCGGCAGCCCCCGTCGCCGACTCCGCCGACTCAGCTGCAGGTGCACGAGCAGAGTGTGCCGCACGAGGAGGACCTCGAGCACTTTGCCGAGATCTGCCGCAGGCTGTATTTTGAGAAGGATGGCGATGCGGGTGCGTCTCGCTTTCTTGCCCTTCTCCAGCACACACCTCGAGACTGACTATGTCACATGGAACAGCACGACAAGTCGACTCGATCCTGCAGCGTCTCCCCGCTGCGCACCGCACCGCCTACGCCCGCACCATGTCGGCCGTCCGCACCGCCTTCCACCGCTCGGAAGAGCAGCGCCGTCGCGCCGAGGTCGAGCACCTCCTCTCGTCCACCGCACCCGCACAGGGACTCAAAGCGCACCTCGGCATCTCGCGCGAGAGCACCTCGGCCAAGGCGCTCCGCTCGCCCGCTGCGAGAGCGTACCGCCGCGCAAGGGTCAAGGAGTTTGTCGCGGCGCACTGCGTCAAGGACATGCCGGGCACGCACCCGTTCTTTCGCGCGCTGTGGGCGGCCTTGTCGATGCAGGCGCAGGGTGCAGCTGAGGCGAGGTGCATCGAGTGGGAGGTCGATGTCGCGGTGTTTGCCGAGGCGGGCGGGAGCCCGGAATGGGCACGAGATGCAGTCGTGCTGCTCAAGAGCGTACGGTAATGTGACATTTGCAAATCGATGTCAAGGGCTGACCGGTCTTTATACGCAGGTCCTGGGCATGTCGGAGCGCGTCAAGGAGGCGTCGTACGCCGATTCGCTTCGGACCTCGTTGATGAGTTCTTCCGCCGCGTCCGAAACGTCGAGCGTCGCAGGCGAGCCCGTCATCGCGCCAGTCATCTTCGAACGTGCGACGGTTACGGCTGCAGGCCTGCCTGCGCAGCAGCGCAAGGAGCCTCCGCCGGTCCCGCCGCACCGCGGCAGCCTCAACGCCCGCACTCGCAGCGGATCAGATCCGTTCCTCGACCCCGCGGAGAAGGCGGCGCGGCAGCACGCCTCGGCGCCGCCGCATCTAGCCGCCTCTGCTGTGTCGCCCCTCGCTTCTCCCGCCTCGCCATTGTCCCCGTCCGCCTCGGTACCGCTCCTCTCCTCCACCTCACCTTCCACGACAGACCCGCCGACGCCTTCTGGCACGGTCGCGGACACCACACCGCCAGCGCAGTACCGCCTCTTCACCCTCCCTTCCTACCTGACCAACCCGGAGCTCCTCACGCTCTGCGCCCTCTTCCCTGAATTCATCTGCACGCCGTCTATGCGCTCGGCTGCGCGCTTGCCCTTGCGTAAAGCCGCGCAGACGCCTGCACGGCTTGAAGCGGGTGAGGCGCATGACCTCGATGGCGCGGACGGACCGACTGTCAGAGTGGGGCACGGAACGTTGAGGCTCGGGACGGCGAGGCGAGAGGCGGGGTGGAGGGGCACGTGGTGGGAGCGAATTGCGAGCTGGCTGCGCAGGCTGTTCGGGCTCGTGTAGACGCGCGCGAGACGCAAGGAAGGCTGTTGCGGCTGGTCCGCTCTCCACCTTCTCTTCTCTCAAGAACCCTCCAGAGGCGGTGAGTGAGATGCGCGTCGGCGATGCAGCGTGTCTAGAATTGCGAGTATACGCCCGACCAGGATGCGATGCAGAGATACGCCCTCTCGCTACCGCAACGCGAACGTGTCCCGCACGTCCGCCCTCGCGCGACCCCCGCTCGGTGCTCCCAAGTGCGAGCCAGGTGGCAGACCCGCATTCGAGTCGCGCGCCTTGCGATGCCGCGGCGGAGGCGGTGGCGGCGGCGGCGAGCTGTCCCACCCTGCGAATTCCCGCAGGCCGAGCCCTGTACCAAGACCACCCCCGCCGGACCGCTGCGACAGCGATAAGTAGTCTCCTTTCGATGCGCCCGCGCCGCCCTGGCCCGCCAGCGCAGCCGCCGCGTCGTCCTCCTCGGCGCCAAAATCGAGCACGGCCCAGCGGCTGCTGAGCTTTCGCCCGACGCGCGCGCCTAGCGAGAGCGTGCCGCCGTTCGGAGAGCGAGTTTCGGCTGGGCTGGGCGGGAGCGCGATCGAGCCGGACGAGGTCGAGGGCGAGAGAGACGAGGGGAGGTAGCGGTTCAGGCCGAGCGAGGAGAAGGACGAGGCGAGCGAGTTGGTGAGTGGGCCGAAGAAGAGCGAGTCGCCCTCGACCGGACCGCCGCTTTGTGCGGCTGTGGCGGTCGGTCCGGCTCGTCGTGGCACTTGTGAACGGCTAGTCGGCGGGTGCTCCTTGGACGGCGAGGCAGGATCCGACGAGGATGGCGGGAAGAAGGCGAGTTGAGAAGCCGGCATGCGCTGGATGTGCAGCGTGCGTTTCGACACGGCGGGAGATCCAGCCGCCGCCGAGTCGGGCGAGCGTGAGAGGCCCGGGTGGTGCAGAGGTGGCGAGGTCCCGGGCGAAGAGGACGACGGGACGGGGGAGAAGGAAGACGAGACGCTCGCGCTCGCTGTCGCAGTCGACGGCGACACCGTTCGCGAGACCAGCTCGGCGACGGTGGGCGGTTCGGGTGGATTGCTCGACCCCGAAGGCCCGGCGTAGGCGTTGTTCGTCGTGGCAAAGTAAGACGTGATTTCGGGGCTGATGGGCGGTCTCGCGATGTCGAGTGACCCGCGAACGCTGGGCGTCCCGTCACTCCAGACTGAGTGATACTCGTTGTCAGCCGTCGAGACGAGCTCCTCCGACTCGACGGAGGGCAGCGTCCCTGCGCTGAGCTCGAAAGCTGACGTTGCGGCGATGTGTCGTGCACGAGGGCTCACAAGCCCATCCTCGCGCTGTTCCCGCTCGGCAGCCGAGCCCAGCCCCCCGCCAGCGGCCGGTTTGGCGGCACCTCGGGCCCGCTCCCAGACCGTCAGGTCGCCGTTCTCCTCCCGAGCGATGCGCTCGACGCCGAAAGACGAGGACGGGAGATTGCACTGGTCGAGCGGTATGAGGAGGGTCGAACGGAGGAAAATCGGATCAGAGGGCCACAGGCGGTTCGAGGCGCGAAGGTTTTGCGGCTGTGGGCGTAAGGATGCATGTCAGCGCGAACGGCATGTTTGCCAAGCAAGCTAGACTGCGCAGAGGAAGCAGGTCTGCAAACGCGACGCGAGCGCGGGGACTGACCGTGATGCCGTACTGCAGCGAGACAGATGCGAACGTGTCGGTCTTCTTGACCTGTGCGCCAAGTGAAAGAGCTTGATGTCAGCCCTACGCCGAGCTGCAGATCAGGGCAGCGGACCGCCTCTCACGCACCTGGTGGACAATAACCTCGCGCTCTTTCCCGGCCGAAACCCCATTCTCGCTCGCGCCCCGTTCACCCTCCTTCGCCTTGCCCTTTCCCTTGTTGTCCCGGCGCAGCACGTAGCCGTCCGCCTCGCCCGCCGAGACTGCCCCACCCGGACTACCTGCCCTGCCGAGCGTGTCGTTCGTGAGCCGCCTCAAGGACGGCCGGGTGACGTCTGCGTCGACCAGGGCGCGCGGGGAGCCTCGAGGCGACACTGCAGCGGACGTTAAAGCTGTCGGCCCATTCAAGGCGTAGTCGGCGCGGTCATCGCCGCGAGGAGACGGGGTTCGGGATGGGAGCGGCGAGATAGAGCGGCGGCTGCGCAGGCCTGCCGAGAGGCCCTGTGTGCTCTGCTCTAGCGGGGCGAACGATTCGCCAAAGGCGGCGGCGGAGGAAGCGTCGCGCGGACTCTCGGGCAGACGCAGCGGACCGGCGGGGAGCGGCAGCGGGACGGGCGTCGACGTGCGCGAGTGCGTCGGGGTCGAGGCTGCACGCACGGGCATTCCCTCGAGCGCATGCGAGCCTCGCAGCAGAGTCGGCAGGGACGAGCCGAGTGTCGATCGGGACGAGGCGAGCGCGAGGCGGGGCGGCAAAGGCTGGTGCAACTCCGCGCTATCTCCACGGAACAGGAAGCATACGACAACGACGTTTTGTTTCTGCACAAGGAGTAACGGCAATGCTACGGATAGACGAAATATCGCAAACTGGGACGCAGACTCAGGGACACAGGAAAGAGAAGAATGCACTGAAACCATAACGATGACGAGCGCCCATCTAGAGCTTCGTGCACTTGTAGAACGATGCGTACCTGCAAGAGCACGTGTGCCGCGAGTTAGCATGCATTGAAAAATCGGAGAGAAAGGCGGCAGACTCGTACATGTTGACCCGGTCGATGGGCTCCTTGCCGCCGATGGGGCGCTTGTGGATGCACTCGACCTTGAAGCCCTCGCGGCGGTACAGCTCGAGGTACCACGGCTCCTGGCCGGCCGAGCGGAAGAAGACACGCCCGCCGGGCTTGAGCGCCGTGTGCAGCGTGCGGATCGTCGACGTCAGCTCGCACTTCTTCGACAAGCCCGGCGCCGGAGGGTCCTCGACCGTGTTGTCGAACCCTGCGAGAGGTCGGAACCCGTCAGGCTATTCGTGGCACGAGGGGAGTGACTGAGAAGCGCACAGTCCTGGAGGTCCATGATGATGGCGACCGTGAGCGAGTCGGGACCGAGACGACGCATTACCTTTAAGGGCAAAGACGAGTCAGCGCAATCACACGAGTAGATCGAGCCTGTTGACGCACATTGTTGATCGAGTCGGTGTGAAGGCGGAAGCAGTCGAGGGCGGCCTGCACGTTGCGCGGCGGGTCAGTCCGCTAGAGCTCGAAAGACAAGTAGAGAGTCAAAACGTACGGCGTTGTTCTTCTTGAGCGCCTCGAAGCCCTTGCGCGTGAGGAATTCGGGGCTGTGAAGCCCATTCAAGTCAGTTTCGGTCGCACTAAGCTAGAAAAGCAAGTCAGGCGTACCAGGAGTCCTTGGTGTACTTGCCCTGCAAGCACAATTGGTAGAAGTAGTTGTCCTGGGCGATCGACGTGTTGAGTGCGACAGGGTCGAACGTGTCGGCCGCGAACTGCGATACGCTCGTCTCCTTGAGGAAGACCTTCGCCTGATTCATGGGGACTCCTGCAGATTGTGCATACCGGATCAGTCGCGGATCTTTCCACAGGGCTGCCGCGAAGGCTCGAGCGCACCCAGGGCGTTCCACATGAACATAGGGTTGGCAAAGAACATCTTGGTGAGGACGCCAGAGAGGAGGACGGGGCGGATCTTGGTGTTCCACAGGCGGCGCTGCTCGACAATGTCTTTGGCCGCGCACATCTTGGCCGTCGACTTGGCGACACCGGCGAAAAAGAGTGCCCAGCGCGCGAGACGGAGGGCGTGGCCGGAGCTGCGGAAGGCAGTGACTTCGTCAACTTCTGCATCGGCCACCAGCGCCGTGATGCGCTCTGTACTCACTAGCCGCGCATGTAGAAGTTGACGTCGAAGTAGTGTTCCCGGGAGCGCCAGTATTGGTAGGCGTGCGAGGTGAGGAAGGGCGAAAGCTTGTTGTCGAGGAGGTCGCGGAAGTTGGGGTGCTTGCCCTCGCCGAAGAGCTGTCAAGATGAGTCGCGTCGGTCAGTCAGCTCTGCCTTTGCACAGGCCGACAGGCGAAAGCCCGCTGGATGGGCTTGAGAAGGCTGGGTAAGAAAGGCGGGCTGCTCACCTGCCAGTACTCCTCGTATTCCAGCGCCATGATGCCCGCGAGCTTCAGCTCCATCAGGTGACCCTGGCACGGGTTCATATCGACAGTGTGGATGCGCCGAGGCTGCGAGTGAATTGCGTCTGCGGGTCGGCGGCGGTCAGATCCGACAACTTGCAAGCTCAGTTCGGAGCGTCGCAGCTTACAGTGCATGCTGCACGTCAAGGAAATGGACCAGGTTGTCAGTTCAGGAAGCGAGGCAGTCGTCTGTCAACGAGTTGTGAGAGAGCGGAGGGGCGACCACTCACGCGTTCTCCCCTCCAGAGGTGATGCACATCACGGCGTCATCCTTCGTAAGCTTGAGATGCTGAACATCGACGCGCGGGTCCTCCCATGCGAAATGGTACAAGCAGCTGTATTCGCCAAACCAGAAATCAATGAAACGAACGCGTGGATTAGGCGCCACCGCGGTGCCAGTCGAGCCGGCACTGCAGCTTGATGCAGGTCAAAGAGGGACGTGAAGGACGTACTCGCGGAACTCGCGGTGCACAGGGTCGTCAATGAACGGCACGCGGTGGTGGCGGAACCCGTAGTGGAAGCTCGAAAGCTGGAGCTCGGGCGCAATGTCGATGCGGAAGCTGTCGCTCTGGTCGCTCGAGCGCGAGTTGGTGCGCTTGAGCGGGCGCTTGGTCGCCGCGGCCGAGGAGCGGGACCGCGTGCGCGAGAGTGCGGCGCTGACGCCGAGGGCAAGGTCGGGGATGTCGGCGGTGCTGCTCTGGCGCGAGACGGTCGGCATGAGAAGAGGAGAGGGCGAGGCAGAGATAGTGTTGCCGGCGTCGACTTCGTATGCCTGGTTGGCCTGCGAGGTGTCGATGCGGCGCGAGGTGTGCAGCGAGACGTAGTACGGGCTGCGAGTGCGACGGAGTCGGGTCAGATTCGTACAACACGGTGTCCGTCGCCGAGTTTGCGAGGACTCACATGCTGATGAGGCCGGGAAGGATGAAGCCATTGCGTGCGTTGTAGCTCTTGATGGTTGCGAAGCGGTGTTCGAGGTATTGGCGGCGAGAGCTGCGGCAAGCTGTGTCAGTCGCGCTGCCGTTCGCACTCGCCTGAAAACCTAGAGTGTAGAAAGCATACGGGTGAAGGTCGACATGGTCCAGCTCAAACCTGTACGAGCGAGAAGCGTTAGGAAGTCAGTGTCCGGAGAGCCGTTTCGGCGGCACAGGCAAGAAGCCTCCGACGCACCAGTGAAGCCAGAAGAGGCGCGTCCAGTACGAGCACTGGCGCGAAGCGACGTCGCCGATCACGCCCGCAACCGAGGTGGTCTCGCGCGCCGAGACGTAAAAGTCGGCGACGGCAAATAGGCCCGAGGGGTTGAGGAAGCGGTCGACGCGGTCGAGGAGGTTGAGGTGGTCGGGCATCATCGAGAGCGAGTAGCTCATCGTGACAAAGTCGAGGCCGCCCGTCTCGCCGTCGAGGCCCGTGTGGTCCCACTCGGGTAGGACAAAGTGCGTCGCGTCCTGCAGGAGGCAGTGGACGTTCTTCCATCCGCGCGCCTCGAAGCGCTTGCGCGAGACCTCGAGGAGCGGGCCACAGAGGTCGAGGACGTAGACGGCGTCAAAGTCCTTGATCGGGAAGTACTTGTCCATCTCCTCGACGTTCCAGCCGGTGCCACCGCCAATGTCGAGCCAGACCAGACGCTTGTTTGGGTTGCGTCGGCGCTGCTCCTTGAGGTGCGCAGCCGACAGCTTGAGCATGGTCGTGCGACCGCGGAGGAGCTTGGCGCGCGTCTTGTCGTAGATCTGCCCGCGCAACCATGGTTCAGCTGCGTCCCCTCTGCCGAGAACTCGAGCTTAGAGCTCACCGCAGCTTGTCCCTGGTAAAAGCGGTCGAGGCGGCCCTGCTGCGACGCGTTCTTGCCGAGCGGGGCGAAGAAGCACGACCAGGCGAACTGGACGGCGACGAGGATCTGGCTCGCGTAGGCCGAGACGGCCACGAGGACGATCGCGGACGCGAGGAGCCATGCAGAGGCGGAAGGGTGCTGTGTGTAGGTTGTGAGGTGGTCCCGAAGCGGGCGGAAGTAGAGCGCGAGGGCGCCGGCCGCGCCAAGCGAGAGCGCCTTGGTCGCCATGGTCGGAAGTGATCAGAGCGAGCTGGTGAAGCTGGACGAGCACAGAGCAGCTAGAATCGAGGTTGAGCTCGAGGGAGCGGGTTGAGTGCACGAGGACGAGGAGGGGCGCCTCCGGCAAGAACGCGGCGCGCTGGCCTGGCACGGAAGGCAGAGCGCTAAGTCCTCCAGAGGGAGCCAATCGAAGCAGCGCATCCCCGACACGCGCGACACGGTGAGCCCCTTGGAGTTCAGTGCGCACGTTCGAGCCGTTGATCCCCTGTTCTGCCACGTCTGCGCGCTGCCTGGCACGACCGTTCACAATTCTGCCGGTCGTAGGACTACATCTGACCCGGCAGCTACTGTTCACGCGCCTTACGATGCAAGTGCGAGCGAGCGAGGAGGCCCGGAAGCGAGCGCCACGTGCCGGGGGTGCGGGCACTTTTGGCAGGCGCGCGCAATTGGGCGTGAGCAGCCGTGGGAGTCTCTGCGCGTGTCACGAGCTACGTGGCCAGATGGCGAAGATGCAGGAGGAGAAGGCGCAGACTGAGAGCCGCGGAGGAAAGCGGATGAAGGGAGCGCGCGCGAGGCAGAGGAGAGGCGCGCGAGAAAAGGCCTGGGCCGCGCGCTCGCGGGACTGACGAGCGCTGGCGCTCGCGCTGCTCCCCACCGGCACCTCGCCTCGCCCTTGTCGCCCTCCACCGCACACGACTCGAGCCATGGCGCAGCAGATGCCCACCGACCCCACCCGCCTCGGGCCCGAGGGCACCATCGCCCCGACCCCGCGTGCGTCCCGCGCCGTCTCTCGCTGCCGCCGTCTGCTGCTTCGTCGAACTGACCCTCGCCGTGCTCACCGCTGCGCCCGCGCCCCCTGCTGCCTGCGCTCGCCCGACACAGAGAACACGCCGGCCGTGCACACCCTCACCGGCAGCATGATCTCGTGCGTCCCTCCCGCGCTCGCTCGCTGCGCCGCTGCGCCCCTGTCCCAACCTTGTCGCGCCTGGTTCGCGTCATGTGAACGCGATTAGCTCGCTTCACGGGCACGGTCGGCGCCCTGTCGTGCCGCGAAGACATGGCTGACGCTCTTCGCCTCGCCTGGGCTTGTCTTCGGCAGCCGCCCGCAGATCCCCGCCACTCTGGGCGAGGAGGACGAGGGCGTCGAGACCATCGGCAGCCGCGACGCCCAGGGCCTCGGTGCGCTTGCCGGCAACCCTGCATTCGGTCCGTTGCTCTCGCTTTCGAGTCCAGGCGCCCGGAGAACGCGATTGCTAACCTTTGCCCTCTGATCGATCCGCCTCGTCCTCCTCTCCCGTGTCGCCTTTCTACCTCAATCTGCCGGCTCGCCTTGCACGTGGTCCCATCCCACCTGCAGCCCAGCTCGTTCAGGGCCGTCTCTCTGGTCTGATTGGCCGCTCGTCGGGCTACGTCGAGTCGCTCCCGACCGCCGTCCAGTACCGTCTCACCGCGCTCAAGGGCGTCCAGCGCGACCACTCTGCCCTCGAGGCCGAGTTCCAGAAGGAGATCTTCGAGCTTGAGAAGCGCTTCGCCGAGAAGTACCGCCCGCTGTACGAGCGCCGCCGCGCCCTCATCGAGGGCCAGGCCGAGCCCAACGACGACGAGATCAAGAAGGGTGTCGAGGCCGAGGAGGAGGAGGACGACGAGGACGACTTTGAGGACGAGGACGACGAGGACGACGAGGCGCCCGCAACCGAGAAGAAGGCGCGCGGCGTCAAGCCCAGCCCCGAAGAGGTCGCGCAGGCGCCCAAGGGCATCCCCGAGTTCTGGCTCACGGCGCTCAAGAACCACCTCGGCCTCTCGGAGCTCATCACCGAGCGCGACGAGGAGGCGCTCAAGCACCTCGTCGACATCCGCGTCGCGTACCCGGCCGAGCAGGGCAAGTCGGGCTTCACGCTCGTGTTCGAGTTTGGCGAGGGCGCCAAGGAGTTCTTCGAGAACACCAAGCTCGAGAAGACGTACTACTACCAGGACGAGGTCGGCTACGAGGGCGACTTTGTCTACGACCACGCCGAGGGCACCGAGATCAAGTGGAAAGAGGGCAAGGACCTCACCACCCGCATCGAGACCAAGAAGCAGCGCAACAAGAGTGCGTTCCTTCGAGTCTTTTACTGTCTCCGCGAATCTATCGCTCACCGCTGCGCGCTTCTTGCAGACACCAACCAGACCCGCATCGTCAAGAAGGTCGTCCCGACCGAGTCGTTCTTCAGCTTCTTCAACCCGCCCAAGCCGCCCTCGCCCGAGGACGACGACGACGTCTCGATCGCGTCCGACCTCGACGAGAAGCTCGAGCTCGACTACCAGATCGGCGAGGACCTCAAGGAGCGCGTCGTCCCGCGCGCCATCGACTTCTTCACGGGCAAGGCGCTCCGGTACGAGCAGCAGGGCGCCGGCTTTGACGACTCGGAGGACGAGTTTGACGACGAGTACGACGAGGACGACGACGAGTGAGTTGCCTTCCTGCCTGCGTATCGGCCTTCTCCAGGTCTCGTCCGCCCGTGAGAGCGCACTCGCTGACGCTTTGCCCGTTGCGGCGTCGAGGTGAGCAGCGACAACGACGGTGGCCCTCGCCGCGCGCCTGTCCCGCCCATGGGTAACACGCCCGGCAGCCACCAGGAGGACCCGAATTGCCGCCAGCAGTGAACTCTCTCTCCCTGTAACCCGTTAACGTCTTCTCTCCTCTCATTCTCTCAAGTCGTGTCCCTCCCTCTTTCACAATCAACCTAAGCATCATTTCACATCCGTTCGGCGGCGTCTATCTCTGTTCTCCCTCCACTCTCTCCCATCTCTTGAATTTCCGCTCGGCTCCCACACTCACCGTAGCGCCACTCGCAAACTCGGCTGCTTCGCCTTCCATGTCTCTCCCTCGTACCGCCCTGCGTCACTTCCGTCTGCTCCGAGTCTAGTCTCGACCTCGTCCGTCGGGGTGAGAGACATGGCTTTGCCAAGATGTACCTCGTCTGCGCAGCTCTCATGCAGGATGAAGGCTTCGAAGCACGCACAAGAAAGGTGGGCGCGAACACGTCCGGCCGGACTGCCCCTTGCAAACTGCTCAAGGAATGCGCAATGAACCAGCAGAAAGGGAATCCTACAACAGGAGAACATACACAACACGATGAGCCCGATGCTAACAAGAAGCGGATGCGACGCCATTCACGAGATCCCTCGCCTAGGCTGCGCCGACCGGCGGCGGCA
The DNA here is from genome assembly GCF_050403205.1 of Rhodotorula paludigena. Lineage (NCBI taxonomy): Eukaryota > Fungi > Basidiomycota > Microbotryomycetes > Sporidiobolales > Sporidiobolaceae > Rhodotorula > Rhodotorula paludigena. The sequence goes on along the minus strand of NW_027481378.1, from coordinate 41,875 downwards.
ACCCGTTCTCCTTGTCGCCCCTCTCCTTCTCCTGCTCCTCGGCGACCGCCCCGAGCGCCTGTGCGACCGAGACAGGTCCTGCCCCGCCATGACCACCAAGAGGCACGCCCTCGACGGGCGAGGCGGGGACCGACGCGGGCCGCTCGCGCCGGCGCAGCGCGATGAACTGCACTTCGAGCTCGAGCGGGTGCGGCGGGACGTCTTCAACCTTCTCCTGCAGACGGCGCGAGCGAACGGTCAGCGCGCCAGTCGAACTGGAAAGAGGCGACGAAGCGTACCTTGGCGACGGTCCAGAGACAATCGAGCACCCACTCGCAAGCGCCGCGAGACCCGAGCGCGTCGCGCAGGATCGAGCGCATCTCGTCCTCCCAAAAGATTTTGAGGAGCTGCGTGAGGCAAATAGGGCATTTTCTCGTCAGCGTTTGACGACCTCGAGTCTGCACTGGCAAAGAGGTGAATGCGCACCTGAATCGTGTGGTCGGCCCAGTTCTCGACGCTGACGGTCCCGTGCTCGACGCCCTTCCACGCCGGATGCGAGAGCACGACAATCTCACTCTTGAGCACGTCCCACGAGTGGGCCGAGGCGCGCAGGCAGGCTTGTGTCTGGCGAGGCGTGCGAGGGTGAAGAGGGAGGGCTGCGAGGCGGGTCCAGATTAGCTCGACTCGTGTTCGCCGCTGCAAAGCTTTCAGGACGTACCGAGAAGTGCGCGGGCGATTTGAGGCTTGAGCAGGCCGGTACTAACGAGACGCTGGATTGCCTTGCCGAGGATGCTCGTCAAGTGGGCCCAGATGTCCTTGTGGCGCAGCTGCACACCACCAGGCGGTGACGGTACAGAGACTGGCGGCGCAGTCGATGACCCAAATGGCGGCGGAGGCGAATTAGACGGGTCCTTCGGGTGAGCAACGTCGGTCGGGATCGAGCTGCGCCGACCCTTCGAGGTAGAAGTGCCGTCGGCTGGTGAGCTAGGTGCGGAAGACGCGCTCATCCCGCTCGGCGAGAAACCCGACGGCGACGACGCAGCGAGAGCCGCTTCTTCAGAGCGCGCCATGTAGGCGACGGTGAGGAGACCGCCCGGCTTGAACTCGGACGCGCGTGCCGAGAGGAACGCCATTAGCTCGCCGTGCGCGAGAGTAGCAGGTGCCACACGATACCTGCAGCGCGAGACACAGTCAGCTACACGCTGCCTGCAGTAGTGAACGACGGAAGGGGCGCACTTGCGGTCCGTGCTGGGCCAATGCAGGCTCATGGCGCTGAATCCTACGCTAACGCTCTTCTTCGGCAGCACCTTGACGCCATCTGGCCTCGCGGCGAACGCCGAGAAGACGCGCCCGTCGAGCGCGAGGTCGGCGCTGCCGACAAACTTGCGCATGTAGGACTCGGGGCTCGTCTCGAGCGTCGACGTGAGACAGCGGAAGTCTGCCGCGGGCTTGTCGACGTGCGTGACCTGGAACGAGAGGAGCTCGTCTGGGTCGGGCCCTGCAGTCGGCGCGCGACCAGGAAAGGCGGCTTCGCGCTCGGCGAAGTGGGCGAGGATGCGCGGGACGAGCGAGATGGAGCTAGGGCGCAAGATTAGTCAGTGTCGGATCGAAGCAACAAGGAGTGAAAGATGCGTACCGCGAGTTGAGCGCGCCGTACTCCACGACGTTGACCGTCTCCTCGTGCTCCCCGAGCGGCACACCAGGCAAGAACTCGCTCAGGAGCTTCTCCATCTCCTGCTTTGTGCTTGCAGCGTACCCGCCCGCCGCCGCCGCGCCCATCAGCTCGTTCCCCTGCCAGCCGGCCTTGCGGCCCGTCGCGCCGCCTCCGGCTCCTGCGCCATCTCCGCCCGCTGCGCCGCCTGTCGCACCGCCTCCCGTCGTACCCGTCGAGGGCCCGCCACCCCAGCTGCCCGTATCCGCGCGCGCTCGCACCGAGCGCGACGAGCCCATTGCGGCAACCGCGGCGGGGGGCATGGCAATTCCACCTGCCAATCCCTTTGCGCCGGGTTCTGCGGCAGCTGCGGCTGCGGCCGAGGCGCCGAATTTGGCTTGCAGGACATCGTGCCAGGCCAGCTCGGCGGCACTGGCGCCTGCTTGCCACGGCGCAGTGCAGAGCGACTCGGGCGGCGTGAGCGGGATGGCGTGCCGACCCGAGGCGGACGAGTGCGAAGGGGTCGTGGAAAAGGAGGAAGCGGAGGCGCCGCGCGTGTGGGCGCGGGCGCGGGTCGTGGCGATTGCTGCGGAGACAGAAGTCGCTGGCCCTGAGGCGCTCGATGGCGCGGGAGAAGCTGCTGCGGGCGACTGGGCGGGAGAGGCGGAAGAGGAGCCGGGAATGGGCTCGGTAGTTGAACGTATGAGGGTGGGAGAGCGATGGGCTCGTGCAACAGAGGGAAAGTCGGGAGCGGCTAGCGGGGTCGCGGTTGCAGTTGAGGAAAGGGTAGATTGGGAAGAATAGGACGTGTAGCCGGGTCGGGCGAGGCCGAGTGCCCCTGCGCCAGCTTCTGGCCGTGGAGCGAGAGGTGGAAGGTCCTTGAGAGGAAGGTCTGGCGAGGTCCGCTCGGAGATAGAGGTGGTCGAGGGTTTAAAAACGTCTCGGTGCGGTGTTGGCGGGAAGGGGAAACCGCCGTCGCGCTCGTCGTCCGCCGAGGTATACGAGCATGTCGAGAGAGGGGAAGGAAGGACAGGCGTGTACGGCTGTCGAGGCGGGAGAGGAAGACGGCCGGGCGTTGCTGGCGGTCGAGGGGCGCGCGAAGGCGCGCTACCCGCTGAGCTGAACGAGGCGGTCCGAACCCAGTTGGCCAAGCGGTCGTCTTCTGCCGCCATCTTTGCCGCGGTAGACGCAGCGCCGGCTGCCTCCGGCCCGTCCGCGAGGGTCGAAAGCGACGAGGACGTTGCTGAAGGGGGCACGCTCGTCCCCTGCGAGTCTGCCAGGCTCGCAAGCGACTTTGCGCTCAGCGACACGTCGTCGAGCGCCTGAGTCGCCGCGGTGACGACCCTAGGCGTAGGCTTCGTGCCGCTGCGCAACTGCTGCTGACCTCGTGCGCGCTCGTCCAGCAGCTCGTCCAGCATGCCATCGGCTTCCTCGGTGTCGACGTCGTCCAGACTCTTGCTCCGCCGCCGGAAGAGCGGTGGTCGTCGCATGCGACGCATCGCGAGCGTGTCCGCAGAGTTGAACATGGCTGGCGGCGTGCCCGCTCCCGAAGAAGAGGAAGAGGACACGATAGAGCCGCCGACAGTAGGCGGGACTCGCAAATCGAGCCAGGAGAGGTCGAGCTGGAGCGACGAGACGACTTCGGGAGAGACCGTCGCTGGCGGTGGTAGCTCGACAGACGTGGGAGAAGCGGCGAGCGGTACAGCGTCGGAAGCCGTTGCCGAGATGGAAGCGGCAGCCATGGCTCAGCGGCGATGCAGTTGTCTGCGGGCGCATGGACGTCAGCCAAAGCCACAATGGGGAGATTAGCGGCTCGTGGACGTGCAATCGGGGATACGGCGCAGGAGTCGAGCGCCAGGGGACGAAGCTCCAAGCGATGCGGAAGGGCAACCCCGTCGGCTCTGCCGCACTTTGCACTCGGTTGACGTCCGTTGAGCCTGTGCGCCGACGAAGCACGCGCCGCTGATGAAGCACGCGCCGAAGAAGGTTGATCGGCAGCGAGTAGCGAGGTGAGGGGACGAAGGTTGTCGACGACTGGCGAGCGCACTATGGCAGCTGAGTGCTTCTGCTTCGGTGCACAGCGTTCTGCTACGAACGAGACCCGGTCAGCAGCTGCTCAGGCCCGATTCCGCCAGCACGAGGCGCACATGAGGCGCGGGACGGAGACGCTCTCGAAGCGGGAGCAGGACGCACCCGCTCAGTCCGTCGCGTCCGGCCCGCACTCGAGGCAGCACGAGCCTGCCTGTGCTCGATCAGCAAGCTTCACTGGGAACGCGCTCGTTGGAACGGCCGTGCGAGGTTGCGGGTTGCCCTGCGCTCGAAATGGGAAGGCTGGACCGACGATCTCGACTAAGCGGCGGCAGCTAGCAACAGCGTACGCGAGGCTGCGAGTTGTCGGGCAGGCTGCAGCACCGTCTGATCACGGTGGGGCACGGCAAGCTCGAGCTGGCCCGGCTGATGCGCGGTGTCTGCAAGGCCTTCAATTTCGAGGGAGGTCGAGAGCGCGGGACCGCGTGCGGGCCCCACTCGAGCTCTCGTTGCCGAAGAGGGCCTCGACCTCGGCGGCCCGATGCCATCAGCACCTCCGAAATCTTCGTGTTCTCCGCGGAGCAGTCTCTCCGTCGCGGCATTGCACTATTCTGTATTCGGCATTGCGAGTCGCATATCTACGCTACCGAGGAGCAAGGGCTGCGAGCACACACTCATTGCGCCTCACGCATCGCGCCTGCAGCGAGGCAGAGGTTGCGCGGCGTGAACTTGACCTCGAGGACGGGTGTGCGCTTCGTCGCGAGCGTCGACAGCAAATCGGGGCTGTTTCAAGAGTCGGAGGAGCTGCCTCGTCAGTACATGCGAACACGCGTCAGGCGCGCCAACAGCGAGCCATGAACGCACCAAGGTCCGTCGCCGGCCTGCGCGCGGCTGATGAGCCCGAGCCCGTCTCCCCGCCCCGCCCCGCGCCCGTCCTTCCCGTCCTTGCGCTCCTTACCCGCCGCGCTCCCGATCCCCAAGCTCGCGTTCGCCGCCGCCGCCGCAGCCGACGCCCTGCGCTTGGCATCGACGCCGCCTGCGCCGCGCAGCGAGCCCTTGACGAGCGCGCCGTTGACGCCGCCCGCGACGCCGCCGACCGCGCCGCCGACGACATCGTGCGCTGCGTCGTCTGAAGGCGGCGTCGCGACGTCCCATACACGGACCGTCTCGTCCGCCGAGCCCGAGATGAGCACGGTGCTCTCGGCCGAGAAGGCCAGCGATGTGATGGCCGCGTGGTGCCCGTAGAACGTCTTGAGGCGCTGGCCCGTCGCGAGCGACCACAGCAGGATCAGGCCGTCGTCCGCAGCCGAGGCGAGGTAGCGCCCGTCGGGCGAGACGCGCACGACCTGCACCGAAGCGCGGTGCCCGACGAAGACGCGCACGCAGTGCCCCTTCTGCACGTCCCACAGGCGGCACGTGCGGTCGGACGAGCCCGTGGCGAGGTAGAGCGAGTTCGGGTGGAAGGCGAGGCACTACAAGCAGGAGATGAGTATCGTCAAGCGAGCAAGACAACATGCAGAGGAGTGCAAACTCACGTTGACATCGCTGAGGTGACCAGCAAAGATTCGGACGGCGTTGACCTTGTCGGTGATCCAGAGCCGTGCCGTGCGATCGCGACTCGCCGTCGCAAAGTAGACACCTCGCGGGCCCCACTCGACCGCCCAGACGGGCTCGCGGTGACCGCGGTACACGACGAGGTTCGCGTACGTCTCGAGCGACCACAGCCGCACGGTGCAGTCGGCCGAGGCGGAGAGGAGGTACCGCGGCGGGCCGGCGGGGCCCGGGACGGGGTCGAACGAGAGCGAGTAGACGGGGCCAGAGTGTGCGATGAGCTTGCGCGTCTGTGGCGCGCTCGGCTGGTAGAGCTTGTCGAGATCCTTGGCTGTGTTGCGGCGCCCATACTTGAGTCAGCAGAAAACTCTCGCGTGTTATTCGGTGCAACGCGGCTGTAACGCACCATCCTGGATCTTGCCCACCTCGTCACTCGCGAGGTCTGTCCGCAGCGCCCGCAAACCCTTGCCGTCGAGGCTCCACAGCCGGATGTACGACTCGGTGAAGCCGGTCGCCATGACGGTCGAATCCTCCGAGAACGAGACGGTCGAGAGACTGTAGCGAAGCAGCGTCAGCGAGATCCGAGCCCTCTCCAGTAGAACGCAGAACTGCGACGCACCTGTCGCCCGTGTCATGCAGCGTGAACAAGCACACGCTCGGCTTGCCAACGCCCCTGCGCTGGTCCTCCCTCGCCGCCGCGCCCGTCTTCGCCTCTGCCCCGTCCGCGCCAAGCAGCGCCGCGCCGAGTTTCGCGCCGCCCTGCGCCCCGCCGCCCGCCTTGGGGATCAGGGCGCCCTCGGGCGCGTAGGCCTCTGCGCCGAGGCGGATGCGCTTGCGCGCCTCGCGCACCTTTTCGACCTCGCGCAGGACGTCGAGCGTGCGGAACGTCGACGGGTACGGCGGGAGCTCGGCGGGGAAGGGCGAGATGAGGTGCTCGTCGCCCGGCTGCTTGGTCGCCGCCGCCGCGGCTGCGGGCTCGCCCGCCAAAGTCGAGGGCTTGGACTCGTCGCCGTCGCCGCTCGCACCTTCTGCGCCGTCGCCACCCGCAGCTGCTGCGCCACCGTCCTCGCCCTTGGCACCTCCTTCCGCATCCGCGCCTTCGCCCGCAGCGCCGTCCTTCTTCGCTCCCACTCCCGCCCCCGCCTCGTCCTCCTCGTCCTCGCCGGCGTCCTTGAGCCGGCGCTTGACCTCGCGCTCCAGCTGGGCATTGACGCGGCCCGGCCCGAGACGCAGCTCGGGAACGCCTTCGCCGGCGTAGAAGGCGGGGAGGCCGCCGGACTGGAGCGAGGCATAGTCGGTCGCGAGGCCGTGCGAGGTGAGCGTGTTGCGCAGCGGCGGACCGGGGACCGCTGCGTAACAGCAAACAGCGCAACGTCAGCTTCGCGATTCCGAGAGAGCGAGCTGCAAGAGTTGAGCGAGGAGTGTCGACGCACCATCGACTTTGACGCGCTCGTTGATGATGGCGAGCACGCGGTCCCTCCCGCGCCCCTCGGTCCCCTCGTTCGCGCCCTGCAGCCCACCTCCCTGCAGCCAGCCGAGTAAGAGGCCCCACCCGCGCTCCGAGAGGCGCACGTGGTAGCGCTCCTGGCGCCAGCGCAGCGCCGACTCGTTCTCCGAGACGTGCGAGGGGAGGCGGAGCGAGGCGAGGAGGCGGATCAGGGTTGGGTAGAGAGCGGCGTGGTCCGAGGCGAAGCTGCGTATTTCGCATCGAGCGAGTCAGTGGGGTTTGATCCGGCGAGATGCGTAGAGCACGGCGAGCGCACCGGTTGAGGAAGTGGTCGGCGGCCTCGCGGTAGCCGACGAGGACGAGGTCGAGGTACGAGTGGACGAAGAGGGGAAGGAGCAGCGGCTGGAGCTCGGGACGGTGGATGTCGAGCGACTGTCGGGAGGAACGAGAGTGTCAGGAAGTCCATCTCCATCGAAGGGGAGGACACCGCGACGCACGTTCTCGACGAATGCGCGGATGCCCTCGTAGCCCTTCTCCCAGCTCGGCGGGTCTGCGAGCATCTGCCCAGGTGCGACGCTCTGGTCCATCCTCCTGCGCATGCCGGCGGCACTCGCGGGCCCGCCCTGCGCCGCCTGCTGTGCCGCCGCCGCCTGCTGCGCCGCCGCGCCCCTCGCCGCACTCGGTGCGTTGCGCTCGGCAAAGTCGTCGAGTCCGACGGCTTTCCCTCCCCCTGCGGCGGCGGTGGCCGAGGGCGAGGCGGAGCGGGACGCGCCCTGCTGCTCGAGGTCGGCCGAGAGGGCGAGGGCGGCCTTGTGGTGCCCGCGCTTTGCGAGGTAGTCGAGGATCGCGCGGTAGTTTGCGTCGGGCGTCGACGCGGCGGGAGCACCGCTGGGAGGAGGTTGAGGCGTCGACATGGCGCGGCGTCGGGAGGAGTTTCGAGTGCGCTCAGAGGGACGCCTGGCGTGTTCTAGCTGCTACTCAGCCCGTACAAGCCCTCACAGCGGCTGTCTGGGGTGGTGTTGCTGCGATCAAGCGACGGAGTGGAGAGGATGCGAGCGAGAGGACGGCGAGGAGCGGGAGCAGCGCGGGTGGTCCTGCCTCGGTATACTACTAGCTCTGCTCTGCTCTCTGGCGCTGCTCGTGCGCTGGCAGCGGTCGAGCGGCGTGACGACGAGGCGAGGCGGTCGTCGCTGCCTTCGCTGCTTCCCACCACGACACCCTGCGCCCACGATGAGCGGTGAGTGCGCGAGAGGGCCACGACGAGACTCGCAGCAGCTGCTTACCCCTTGCCCACCCGCAGGCAAACTCTCGCGCGAGGAATAGTGCGCCCGCCGTCTCGCTCTCCCCGCCTCATCGCCACCCCTCTGCACCCGCTCTCACAGCGCACAGGGCATGATGTGCATGGCTCGGAGCTGCAGAGAGCTGACGCGTACCCGTACGCCCGCAGTCGCAAGCAAAAGGACCTCGAGGCGGCCCGCAAGGCCGGCACCGCCGCGCCTGCCCTCGATGAGGAGGGAAAGCCCATCAACCCGCACATTCCCGGTGCGTTCCCAGCACTGCTTCTTGCTCCCAAGAGGCGTGCTGACCCGCCGACGATGGGCGTGCAGAGTTCATGGCGAATGCGCCGTGGTACCTCAAGACGGGTGAAGGTCCCTCGCTCAGTCACCACAAGGCCAACATCCCCAAGTACAACCGCGAGGCCAGCAAGCTCGAGAGCCGCTTCGAGCGCGGCGTCAAGGCGGTGCGTCCTTACTCGCGTCCTCCCGACATCGTGACTCGCGACTGACCCGCGAACTGGAAACACCAGGGTCCCGCCGCCAAGAAATTCCGCCCCGGCGCATGCACCAACTGCGGCGCCATGACGCACTCGGCCAAGGACTGCCTCGAGCGCCCGCGCAAGGTCGGCGCGCGCTTCACGGGCAAGAACATTGCCGCCGACGAGATCATCCACGACTCGACCAAGGGCATGAACTTCCTCCAGGGCCAGGGCGACTGGGACGTCAAGCGCGACCGCTGGGACGGCTACGACCCGGCGTCGCACCGCCAGGTCGTCGAGGAGCACGAGGCGCTCGAGGCCGCGCGCCGCAAGCTGCGCGAGGAGGCCATCGACAAGGGCACGGCCGAGGCCGGCAGCAAGGCGCTCGAGAAGGCGGCCAAGAAGGGCAAGAGCGGCAAGGGCAAGGGCAAGGGCAAGCGCGACGAGGCTGCCGACGACGACTCGGACGAGTTTGGCACCGACAGCGACGACGACGGGCACGGCGGCGGGGCTGGGTCGGGCTCGGACGACGAGGACAAGTATGCCGAGGGCGCCGATGTGGCGGGGCAGAAGCTCGACACCAAGACGCGCGTGACGGTCCGCAACCTGCGCATCCGCGAGGACACGGCAAAGTACCTCCTCAACCTCGACACCGATTCGGCCTACTACGACCCGAAGACACGCTCGATGCGCGAGGCGCCCCTGCCTACCACCGACCTCGAGGACGTGCGTCTGCTTCTCGCGCTATCTGCTCGGCAGTGCTGACACCTCGTCCGCCCTGACACTGACCCTCGCTCGCCTCGCCCCCTCTCGTGCAGGCCAAGTTTGCGGGCGAGAACTTTGTGCGGCACTCGGGCGGTGCGACCGACCTGCAAAAGCTGCAGCTCTTTGCGTGGCAGTCGGAGCAGCGCGGGCACGACGTGCACATCACGTCGAACCCGACCGCGGCCGCGCTCATGCACAAAGAGTTCCTCGCGCAGAAGGAGGTGCTCAAGGGCAAGAGCTCGGCGAGCATTCTCGACAAGTATGGCGGAGAGCAGTACCTCCAGAGCGTGCCCAAGGAGCTCCGCGCGGGCCAGACGGAGAACTATGTCGAGTACGACCGGAGGGGCAAGGTCGTCAAGGGTATCGAGCGCGCCAAGGCTCGCTCAAAGTACGACGAGGACAGTGCGTTGACTTTCCCTCCACGACCTGCCTCGCTCGCTGCTCGTCCTGCGCAGCGAGGCTGTCGCCAGGTGCTCCACTCGACGCTGACGACGCTCTGTGTCACAGTCTTCCCGGGCAACCATCAGTCGATCTGGGGCTCGTGGTACCAGCTCACGACGGGCAAGTGGGGTTACGCCTGCTGTCACTCGACGATCAAGGGGTCGTACTGCGGTGCGTAGTGGCCTCTCGCTCGTTCAGCTTCGCCGCTCTTCTGTGCGCGCGTGTGCTGATCAAACGTTGCCGTCGGACGGACAGCTGGCCAAGCCGGCATCGAAGCCGCCGAAGCCGAAGCCTCCGGCGCAAACCTCCTCCTCGCCGCGCCCTCGTCCTCGTCCACCGCCGCAGCCGACCCGAACGCGGGCAAGTCGCTCATGCAGCTCAAGCAGGAGCGCGACGAGGAGGACCGGCGGAAACGCAAGGCGGGCGAGGCGACGGACTCCGACGAGAATGGCGGCGGCGCGAAGGGCGGCAGCAAGAAGCGCAAGGGCGAAGAGGATGCGAAGGACTATACTGGCGTGACTGAGGCTGAGATGGGTGCGTTCTGCTCTCCCTCTTTCGTCGCGTGCTCTCGTGCCTGCTCTTCTCTGGCGCCGCTTTGCCTCGCTCTTCGCGTACAAACGGGCGCGCGCGCCGGTCGTGCTGCCGCACGCAAGGTGCCAGCCTCGCGCGCACCGGCGTCGTGCATGCCTCGCGCTCGTACAATGCCGACGAGTGCTCGACGCGCCGGGCCGGCTGCGCGACGACGAGCGCGCGTCTTGATCTGTCTGCCGTTCTCCCCCCGTCCTCCTCGTCGAGTTTCCCGGTTCGGGGCTGGCGCAGTTTCACGCGCGGCGTTGTCGCCGATGCATCCCTGGATGCGACCTGCGAGCGGGGTTCTGCGGAGCGGGATAGGCCCGACGGACCGGGATCTGCAGGACTTGTGACACGTCACCGTTCTGGTCTCGACTTTCGTTCGAACGCTGATCTCTCGTCGACCTCCGTCTCTGCCGCCCCCTTCCCACTTTTTTGCTCGGACCGGAAACTCCGAGCAGAGACGTATCGGCGCAATCGCGAGCAGCGATTCGACGATCCCATGGCCAACCTCCAGCAGGACGAGCTCCTCCCTCTGTAGATCCCCGACGATGTCTGCGCTCTTGCCCTCTCTGTTGTCCCAGTCGTCCCTTCTGCTCGCTTGCACAAGAACCGAGCGTCTCATTCTCCCCCTGAGCGCGACAAAGTCCGCGTGTTCTCCTGCGACAAAGGAGGACTGCGCGTTCGGTACCCCGAGCACGTCGTCGTTCGGAATTGATGAGATGTGCGAGTGATCGGCCCGGATGGCTCTGGCTTGAGACGAGGGTGCGAGAGCGTCGGAGCGAGTCGAGACGGCGCGCGTTGCGTGCGCGATTCGCCGAGCAGATAAATGAAGGAGGAATAAGGTGATCGGCGGGCCGAGGCTGGCATGGCCAGGCGAGAGAAGCGAAAGACGTCGCCTTGATCCGCGTGCGATGCCAATCGCCGTCTGCACGGGAATGCCGCAGACGACGCTCTCTCTTTGCGCCCGGTGCTTGCCCTTGCTCTGCATACACGACCAGAGCAAGATCAGCTAGCCCGAGCACAGGCAGACCGCGCTGGGCAGATGCGTCCGACTGTCGCTACGCAGCCTGGCGACGAGCCTCCGCCGCCCGCAGAACAGCGCGACGATCTCGTGTCATCGCGCTCCAAAAAGCCAGCACTCGAACACGGCCAGCAGCAGGTGGCAACGAGCACGGAACACGCAGCCGTGCAGCCCGGGAGTGCGGGGATGGGGGCCACCGCGCTCGAGAGGGACGAGGAGGCGGTGCCGGCTCCCGAGTTGGGATCCAGCAGCGGCGACGCCAAGGAGGACAGCGGCGGGGCGGGCAACGAGACGGACGTCGAGGACGAGGACGGCGAAGGAGACGACTCGGGCGGGACGGGCGACTCGGGCTCGCGAGGACAGGGCAGGCGGCGAGGAGCAGACGGAGGCGTGCCGGCGGGCGGGGCAGCCATGTACCCGTTCCCGTCGACAGAGGGACACGCTGCTGGCTCTGCTGCGCACCTCCACTACCACCACTTGCACCGCCGCCATTCGTCCAACTCGCACGCCCCGCCGTCGAGCGCCGAGGTCCTCCTCTCGAGCGCGACTTCCGCCTCGTCCGCCGCAGACGATGACTACCAGGATCGCCGACACGTCAAGCGTCGCCGTCTCAAGAGCCTCGAGCTCCCTCAGGTCCCGCGGCTCAAGCGCATCGGCGCACTCGGCATCTCGGTCCACTCGGACGACGACATCGACGACCCCGCAGTCTCGGGGCTCGACACTATCGAACGTCGTCCCGAGCTCCGCAGAGGCGACTCGACGACCGACACGCGCGAGACCGACCTCGGCATCAGCAGCGGCGAGCTCAAGACGGTCGGAAACGGCAGCCCGCTCAATCCGAAGCGTCGCAGGCCTGTCGCCGATGCCACCTTCCGCGGAGTCGTCGACGAGCTCGTGCTACAAAGTCCGTGTCGAACGTACATGCTGGCCCGGGACCGAGCTGACCTGCTTCTGGCCGCCCGCAGACCGCCAGCTTCGCGACCGCCTCAAGCGCTACGAAGCCGGCAACGTCTCGACCGATCTCAAGCTCGAGCGCCTGTTCGAAATACGCTTCTTCGAGGGCCTGCCACCGTGCGTCCCGCTCTCTAACGTCGAGCTACTTGGCCTGATCATGATCGACCTTCTCAGCGAGAAGCGCTCCGAGGTCGAGGACTATCTCACGCGCTATGTCCAAGACTACGCGCGCGCCTCGATGCAGCCCGACTACATCGAATTGGATGACCCAGCGATGCCACTCGAACGCCGGGCGGGGGATCTCGACACGACCGTCCTCGCCGGCCCGAGCAATTCGGGCGCCGAGCCTGTCTCGTTCAGCGGCACCGGTCATGGCATGCGCCTTCCTGCTGCCACAAAGCAAGTCCCCACCATCCCTCTGCCGCCCCTCGACCTCCCTTCGATCGATAATCCCGCCGAGCAAGACGTTGCTCGTGAGATCGTCGTCGCACTCGAAGACCTCTTCCGCACCTCGCTCGTCCGCACTTCCCGCGCCCGCTCGCCCCCTACACAGACGCTCGATGCGGAAAAGGCGGCGGCGCTCAACGCCTCGAACGAGTCGTACTTTGCCAACCTCCTCGCGCACGACTTCCTTTCGCAAGGCTTCGTCTACCTCAACCTTGCCATCACCATGGGGCAACTGCACCGCTTTAACGTGACGGTCACGTTCGTCCAGCGCGCCATCAAGCACTTCTCGGACCGCCTCGAACTGAGCGAAGACGGCGGGCGCATCCGCTGGAAAGGCCCGCGCGGCGAGGTGCAGCAGGCCCAGGGTGACGCGCTCGTCGAAGGGGCCCTCCAGCACGACTCGCCCGCCCCCATGGACGCCGACGGTGCCTCGTCGTCGAACAATGCGCTCAGTCGCGACTCGGGCAGTCGCGACCCCTCGAGCAAGGAGACGGTCCTCTCAGGCTCGAGCGGCGCCGCTTCGTCTTCGCGCGACCCGAGCAGCCGCGGCACCAACCTGCTCGACCAGTCGGTGGCGCCTTCGAGCCGCACAGGCGAGACGTCGCAGCCTTCGCTTGGTCGCAGCTCGGCGCCTCAGCAAGACAAAGAGACGCGACCGATCCGCCCGGCCGCGTCGGTGCTGCAGCCTCTGCACCGCCAGCAGACCCCGGTGCAGCCGGCTCAGACGCCACGGTCGCCCGTCCGAGCACAGATGCAGCCCCAGCCGCGTGACTCGGAGGCGTCGAAGATCGTGCAGATTTCGTCGCCTTCGCATCGCGGCGGCGCGGCGGACTCGTCCATCGACACGTCCGACAAGCTCTCGGTCGCCAACCTTCAGCAGCACAATCAGGGGGAGGCCGAGCGCGAACTGCGCCACGAGGCGGGCTCGTCGACGCAGTCACGCAAGCTTTCCGCCGTCGCGGGCCCACCTCGAGACGGCGCCGGAGCGCTCGTCTTCTACGGCAACGGGCTCTTCTGCAGCGACCTGACGAAGGAGGAGGACGGTCCCGTCACGCCGCCTGTGCTGCCTGAAGCGAGAAGGGCGAGTCTGCTCGCAGACGGAATCCTCGGCGCAGCAGGAGGACAGCGCGAGTCGGACCGCTGGTCGGGCCCGTCGTCGGGCCCGACGGGTTCCAGTCATTCAACCGATACAGACGCCGCCATGCTCGAGGTTGACGATGGCAGGGCTTCGACGAGCCTCGCCCGGGGTGCTGCATCGTCCGAGCAGGACGGCAGCGGCGGGTCGTCGCTTAGGAGGTTGCGCATGTCAGGCATGACGCCGAACCTGCCCGCCGACTTCTTCACCCTCGTCGTCCAGACCCGCCACCCGTCGAAGCGCGATGCTTCCGCCGCGCTTCCCACGCCCGACACGCCCGGCAACGCCCTTCCCACTCGCACACCCAGCTTCTCCTGCATCCCGCCCCAAGCGAAGCGGCCTCGCCTGGCCAGCACACCGTCGGTCGAGATCGTCTCGACGCGCGAGATTTACCACGACGCCAAAACGCTCTCGCGCAAGCCGATTGGGCTCGAGTTTCTCGAAGACGAGTCTGCTTCGCACGACGGCAACAAACGCCTTCACAACGAAGAATACGGTCATCTAGTGCGTTGCATCTCTAGACAACAAATTTGACCGCGCTAACGCCGTTCAACTGCAGCTCACGTCGTCGAACCTGGCGAAGCACGCCCTCGCCGGTCCCGCCTCGCACTCGCACGCTCCGCCTCCTCCCGCATACCTTCCTCCGACCCCTTCGCCTCCGCACGATGACTACCTCCTCTCCCTCGCCTCGTCTTCGCACGCCTGGGCGCCGCCTCAAGCCGGCTTCCACTCGTCCCGCTCGCCGACGACCGGCGTTCTCGCATCCAAGGACCGCTCGACGCGCCCGGCACGCCCGCACGCCCGCTCATCGGGCGTACGGTTTGGCCACGCAGGCAGCACGACGACCACGGCTCTGAGCACCGGCGACGAGCGCCCTATCGGCCTCGACGACTTTGTCGACTACGCGTCGCCTCGACGGCAGCGCTGAGGCTCCGTTCAGCCCTCTGTGCGCGCACAACCTCCCCTCCTGCGCCTCACCTTGTATATATCCAGGGTCCGCCTGTCTATCCCCTCTCGCTCTCCTTCCGGTTTTCTCATCCCGTTGCTGCACTCTCCCTCTCTCCTCCTTGTACCGCATACGCCGCATCCCGTTGGCACGCGCCCTGCCATCCTCGCAGTATATAGCTTGACGTTATTTCGCAGTACACCTCGCAGGAGTCTGTCACGCCCCCGTCGGACAGCGAGAGAACGGGCGAAGAAAACAGCTCGTTCGATTATTCCCACAAACGAGCCAGGGCTGAATGGCAGTGCAGGGCTGAGCGAGAACAGCTGCGGGCGTTGCATCACCCTCATTCGACGACGAAGCTCTTTCTATCAGCAAGCCTTGGCCTGCTTCCCGAAGCTCTTCCTGCCTTTCTTCGGCTTTGGGCCCTTCTCGCCCTTCGCCATATCCTTGCCCTGCAGGTGCACCTGCGCGCGCTTGTTCTGCAGGTGCGGTGGCGGGCTCAAGGACGTCAGCTTGTCTCCGTGCGAAAGATGTGAGAACACTCAGCACCTTCTCTCGACCCTTTCTGCATTCTTGGCTCGCCCTCTCCCGCGCCTCCCGTTCCTTTGCTTTCCGCTTGTCCTCCCTCCGCCTCTCGCGCTCGTCCCTCGCATGCCTCTGCTTCTCGACGACGGCCAGCTCGGCCATCTCGACTGCGCGACGAGCGACCTGGACCTGCGTCTCGAGCGCCTCGAGCTTGACGCGCAGCGAGGCAGCCGTGTCGACTGCGGCGGTGACCGAGGCGGTGGCGTCATCGACGTTGTCGGCGACTGCAACCGCAATAATCAGTATGGGTGATTCACCTAGTTTGAACGGACAGGGAGAGGCACGGTGGGGCACACCGATTGCGGGCTTTGTGTCGCCGAGGGCGCTGGTGTTCGGGTCAGCTGAGGTGTGGAGAGACGAGAAGGGCTCAGTCCTTGGCGCCAGAGAGGAGGAGGTGCGGAGCGTCGGAGGAGGATGAGCGGTAGTCGGATCGTAGATGCCTGGCACGAGTTCGACCTCGGGCTGCGGACCACAGTCAGTTTGGCGACAAAACGCAAAAGAGTGCGTGAAACGCACAAGCGCGTCCAGCGCCCTCTGCAGCGCATGCTGTGGCTTGCCCGCCTCCTCCGTGCATGTGTGCCACGGCCGGACCACGATGCAGCGCCATGTGGTCGCCTTCGCCTTGACTGCCTCGAACGCAACCTCGTATTCGCACTGCCCGGGAGACGCGGTACAGGCGAACGTGCAACGCAGGCGCTGCTTGCCTGGCCTGCCGAGCGAGTCGGCGAGCTTAACTGCCGTTGTCAAGTAGCGGCCTTTGAGACGGGAAGCGGCGCGGAGCAGACACTCTGCATGGCACAAGAACCACGCAGGCTCCGCGCGCCAGTCAACGCGGATCGCCCTGGGCGAGTCCGCGCAAGAAAGCTGCGACCTCCTGTCATGGTCAGCCGCGCTGCCGAATCAGCCCAGGCACGGCGACGCACCTTCGCAATGTACGAGCTAGTGAAGCCCGGTACAGCATCATGGGCTTTGTGCTGCTCCGTCTCAAAGTTGCTCGCGTGCACCTCGACTGTCTTGTATCGTCCTGCTAACGCGTTCGGGTCGACGGGCTTCGCAACGGCGAGCAGGCGACAGCATCCGTCCCCAGTGCGCAGATCGCCTACATCGCAGCGGATGTCGAGGCGCTCGCTCGCTGGCTGCCAGTCGGCGGCGACGCCGGTCCAGCCTGCTCGACCAGCGGCAAGCTGGGTCTGGAGGAGGAGGTCGGACCACGAGGCGTAGATCACGCCCTCTTGCGGCCACGAGGCGAGCTCTTGGGAAGCAGGCATGAGCAGCGGTGAGCAGAAAGAAGCTTGAGCGACAGCAACTGGCCTCGAGACGAACGAGCAGGCCTGAGCGCAGATGAGCCGGGTCCGTGTCCGTGCGCTGGGCAAGGCTCAGCAGCTGAGAAGAAGCTGTAGGTAGCGCGCAGCCTGCCAGTCCTCAGCAGCGACCTCCGCACGACGTATCGTGACCTCGAGCTGATGAAGACGGGCAACGGGCGGCTCGCTGGCAGTGAAGCTCGGGAGCCGAGCGGAGTAGGCTGTATCTTTTTGGAGCTGTGAGGCACTCCCTGCGACCCTTCCGAGCAGGCCAGGCGAGTGCAGCCGACATGTCCGAAGGTCGAGCTTCATCTCTTCCGTCGAGCGAAGTCCGGCCTCGCTCGCGTACTCGCCGCAAGACCGCCGAAACCGCCGCGCACCATGTTGAAGAAGACGCAGACTGTCGAGCTCTCGTTCGTCGACCTCGTGTGGATGCTCCAGCCCGTCCCCGTCGGCACGCCCCACGCCCTCCCGGCCCTCGGCACGCCCCAGCCCTGGTGGATTCTCCCCGCGCCGCTCGCGCAGACAAAGTGCCCGTGGGACCGCGCGCCCAACAAGGAGACGGAGCGCCTCGAGCGCATGCACACCGAGGCGGCGCGCAACTGGAAGGCGCTCGAGAAGGCAAAGGCCGACGCGCGGGATCCGGCCGCCGTCCGTGCCGAGCAGAACCGCAAGAAGAAGGCGCGGAAACTCGCGAGCAAGGCGCGCAAGGAGGCGGCGGCCGAGGCGGGCGAGGCAGGGCGAGAAGGTCAAGACGGCGACGAAGGCAACGACGGTGCTTCCGCTTCTCCCGCGGCGACTCCCGCACCGGCACCACCAGCACCTGCAGCACCTGCCGTCGCCTACGCCCTGCCACCGTACCTTGCCGACGAGACGCATGCCGCCTTCATCGAGCAGTACTCGAAGCTGCACGCCGACTTTGACGACCGCCGCTGGCAAGAAGCAGAGGTCGTCATGCCCGAGCACCTGCGCAAGCGCGCCGTATGGGGCAATACGTACATCTACCCACGCGAGCACCCGGACGACCCTCAGCGCGGCATCGCCTTCAACCAGAAGACGCTCACGTTCGAATACCACTGCGAATAGACCCGCAACGACGGTGCAACGTCGGGATAGACCACTGGCTTTTGGTATTGCGAGAGAGCGAAGGAGTGGGTGCGAGACACGTGAACGTCCGTAAGGTAACAGCGAAGGCGGAAGGAGTAAAGGGTATCGAGGACGAGGGAGACGGGTGGGCACGATAGCGGCTGAGTCGCCTAGAAGTCGGAGCCTTCGACGCGGAACGTCTGCGCGTAGGCAAAGTAGGGCTGCATGACGCCCTTGAGGATGGCTTGTGGGACGTTCATCTGCAGCCGGGTCAGGCGGTCAGTCGCTTGGACGACGTTGAAAGACGATCGCTTCGAGAGCGGAGCCTCGACGCGATCGCCAACGCAGGGGGCACAAGAGCGAGAGACGCACCGAGACGAGCGAGTACGAGATCTTTGCGAGCCCGTCGCGGCGGATGAGCTTGAACAGCTCGTGCGCGACGGCCGACGGGTACGCCGCCTCGGCGTACCAGCGGTGGTTGAACGCACTGAGGCGGATGGCAGCGTTGAGCGCGCGCTGGACGTCGCCCTCGTCGGCGTAGAACTCGAGGAGCTTGAGCCACGCCTTTGCCGAGAACTTGAGGTCGAGCGCGCGCTGGAACGCGTCCTTGGCCTCCTCCTTGTGGTGCAGTCGCAGCGCGAGCTCGCCGAGGATCTCCCACTCGGTGCCCGTCTTGCGGTAGGGGAGGTGGTTCGCCTTGAAGTGGGCGATCTCGGCCCGCCAGATCGTGTAGACGCGCAGGTCCTGCCAACGTCAACGTGACTGAGTCAATCTTTGCATCGGCGTGCATGGCGTAGAGGAGAACGCACCTCGTAGAGCACCATGAAGAGGTTGTCCAGCCACCGCTCGCACAGCCGCTTGTTCTGGAACCCCGCCGCGCCCTCCTTCTTGTCCTCGTCGTCCACCGGCTCCTTCTTCGGCGCCTCAACCTCCTGCACCTCGTCCTCGCCCTCCGGCTCAGGCGCGTGCCTCGCCGCGCCTGGCTTCCCAACCTCGTCCCGCGCGCGCCGCCCCGCCTCGCTCTCCTCGAACCGGCGCAGCTCGTCGCGCTCGCGCTCGCCGTCCGACTCGGTCGAGACCTTGATGGTCGGGATCGGGCTGCCCGACTGGCCGGGCGACGCGGCGCCGTCGTCGATCTGCCGCCCGTCCTCGGTCTGCCCGTTGACCGCGATGGTCGGGACCGCGCCGGTGCTCGAGGTGGTCGAGGCGGCAGCGGGTGCGGGCACATCGTCGTTGTCGCCCTTGACGGACGACGCGGCCTCGGAGCCCTCGTCGTCCGTCGCGATCGCGAGAGGCCCGAAGCCCTCTGCGACTTCGTCAACACCGCCGTCCTTCTCTCCTCCGGCGGCGCCGTTCGCGCCCGACGTCGAGGTCGCGCCGGCGAGCGGCGACTCCGGGATGGGGTCGGTCGCGCGGTGCATGCGGTACTCCTCCTCCATGACGAAGACCTGGCTCCGGCACTTGAGGAGCTCGTCCCAGCCAATGAGACTCACGAGCTGCGCGAGGAGGACGTACGCCTTGGCGAAGGTGCCGCGGAGCGAGGGCGCGGGGAGGCGCAGGAGTGCGACGTCAGCGTCGTTGTTGTGCGTGGACGACTCGTCGTCGAGGATGCCCGAAACGGCGATGAACTCCTTCGTCGGGAGGTGCGACTTTGCCGGGGTGGGCATGCGGTGCATGTCGCGCTCGTTGAAGGTGAACATGGGGCAGCTGTTGAGCGTCAGGAGCGCCGCAGAGTAGTCGCCGAGGTCCATGTTGAGCTGCGTGAGCTTGGCCCACGTCACGAACTCGCTCGGCGCGCAGTTGACGGCCTGCTTGGCGAGCTTGAGCGCCCAGTCGTGCTTGCCCTTGGATCGCAGGAAGTCGCACTGGACGTGCAGGAGCGAGTACGACTGCGGATGGTTCTGGATCGCCGACTGCAGCACCCGCACCGCCTTGACCTCCTCGTCTGCGCGCGACGAGAGTCAGCTCTCTGACGTTGTGACGAACAGGAGCGGTCACGCACTCATGCCGAGGTACGACTGTGCAAGCAGGCACGCGACCTCGCCCTCCTTGACGACGAGCTTCTCGAAGAGGTTGACAGCCGGGCCGTAGCGGTACGAGTCGCCAAAGTACTTCATCAGGCCCGAAGTGAGGTGGTTCGACACGACGGTCGCGACCTGGATCTCGGGCTCCGAGCCGAGTTGCCAGCCTGCGCCGCGCCTTTGAGGTCAGCACGTACGCTTTTGCTCTTTCCGAAAGTATGCGCACCCTTGAAGAAGGCCTGCTCCGCCGCCTGGACAAACTTGAGTTCGGCGTCGAGAGACGTGATCGGGTCGAGCTTGCGGTACCCGGCGAGGCGGTAGTTCGCGTCGTCGGCGTACAGGATCGCGCGCAGCATCGCCGAGAGGTAGACTTCGGCCCACATTTGCGGTGTTGCCTCGTGTCTGTGGGCGCGCGACCGGGTTAGGCGCGAGCGGATAGTCGAGCGGATAAGGAAGACGCACCGCTCGCCGCGGACGTCAATCACGTAGGCCTCGACACCTCCCGGAATCTTCACCTCTACGCGGACGTCGACGCGCGAGAAGGCGTTGAAGGAGCAGAAGGCGCCGCCGCGGATGCGCCAGGGCGACTTTGCCGTCGTCGAGCCGAAGAACCACGACGCGGTTTCCTCGACCGTATAGGTGAGCGAGTTGAGGTAGGCGGCGAGCGAGGCGGATGAGGAGGCGTCTACGCCAGAGACGTAGTGGTATGATCCGACCTGGGGAATGACGGGTCAGCAAGAGCGGGCGAGGAGAGCATGCGAGGAGGGGGAGGAGACGAACATCCTTCTGCCCTGCTCGCCCGGTGGTCTTGATGACATGGCAGAGGTCGGGAGGGCCGAGCTCGCGGAAGGATGCTGTCGATGCGGGCGCAAAGGGTCAGCAGCGAGTCGAGAAGAGGGCGTTGTTCCGTTGTCGAGACAGCACCGCCTCGATGGACGGGCCGGGGGTCGAGCCGCCCAGCTGCGGCGTAGCCCGGCGCAGGGATGGCTCAACGCCCACCGGTGTGTACGCTACAGCTCCCCGCAGCGCCTCGACCGCCCTGCGCGAGTCGAGAGGAGACGAGACGGACCGAGCGACTCTGTGCGCGAGATGAGCGACTCTCCGAGGTCGAGCTCGATGAACTCGGGGACGTCCTTGAGGTACTCGCCCATCGCCGGCGGGGTGCACTCGTGCGCCTGGCGGGGCTGCGAGCCGGTGTTCGAGGGGAAGGTCCGCCAAGCGGGGGGACAGCGAGGAGGGAGGGGAACGAGGTGCCGCTGCCGATGCGGGTGCGCGCGTAGTCTGGCGCGCTCTGCAGGCTGCTCGCTCGCTCGCTGTGCCGCTCTGCTCGTCGAGCGCGGAGAGGGTCGCGGTCTGAGCGACTCCGCCCCCGTTCGCGGCGCCGTCCCTTGTTCCCGTTCTGCACCGCCTGCACCGGCAGTCGAGCGTGCGAGGAAGCGCGCTGTAGTGAAAATCAGCCCTGGATCCGTGCTCGCTAGCCTCCCACCCTGTCTATCGCTCCTCTCGAGGGTGCGCCCTCGCGGCTCCACGCGACATCATCGGCCTGCTCATCACTGCGTGTCTAGGGCTCTTGTTGATCTGGGCTGCTCTCGTACACCGTGCACATGCAAACGAGTGGAGCTGGATCCGCCACCGCGCAAGCATCGCTGCTCCAGGACATCATCCCTGCCCTTACCCGCCTCTTCTGGCGCTGCTCTACGCTTTCATCCTCTAAGGCTTCCCTCACAGAGTGGCAACGAGGACTCAGTATATATTGCTCGGTCGCGCGCTACCCAGCACGGTGACCATCCGTGTTCCGTGCCCGCAGGGCTGTCAATCGGCATGAAGATCCACAGTCGACCTCCAGCGCGGCTCGACCGGACTAGTCGGCCCTTGGATCCGCTCACTCGGGCGCTACAGTGCTCTGATCAGGTCCCGGTACGTCGCTGCGCCGACTCGTGTGACATGGCCTGCGCAGATAGTTGTCCAACGAGGCGAGCTCTCGCTTTCTCCAGCGAGGAAATCGTCGTCTTCCGCACCGACAGTTGCAGGACGCGACAGGCAGGTACAGTAGCGCCTGAGCATAGGAGTGCGCTGTCGTGTCGGCCAAGCGGGGCTCTCTGTCAGCACGCGCGCCTCTGGAGGAAGATTGAGAAGGCCGCCGCCAGCATGAAGTCGCACATCGCGCCGTTTCGAGGTCTTTGCGCGCGTCTGGCTAAGCAGCGGGGCTTCCAGAAAGTGTTAGAGAGGATGCGAATGGTCGTCACTGCTCACTCGGGCCGCGTTCGGCGCACAGACCCGTCCCCGGATCCTCCGTCCGCCTCCTCCTCTTCGTCCCCTCTCTCGCGCCATCCCTCGCCTCCCTCCGCCTCGCATGGACTCTGCCGGTGCCGGGCGCTCCCAGACAGACGCCGGGCCGTCCCCGCGCCCTCGCACCACCGCCTCGCAGCCCGCCGTGCCCAAGTTCTGGCCGTCCGAAGGCTCGTCGTGGGCGTCGTGGCCCGACCTCCTCCTCGCGACGCAGCTGTGCGCCCTGCGCGCGGGCTTCTCGGCCCTCTCGCGCTACTGGGTCGCCGACCGCCCCGAGGCGTTCGCCGTGCGCTGCAGCGTCTCGCCCGGCGCGCACCGCTCGACCCGCTGCGCCGCGACCGTCGTCTCGGCGAGGGCCGTCGACCCGGGCAAGCTCGACGGCAGGTGGAGGGTCGAGAAGGTCGACCCGACCAAGGTCACGACGGGCGGGCACCGGGGCCATGCGGGCGGGATCGGCCTGTCGTACTGGCTCAAGGCGAGTTCCCCTTCTCTCCCTCTCTCCTGCTTCCGTCGAGCTGACACTTCTCAGCGTGAGCAGGACCGTGCCACTGAGCGTCTCACGCTCAAGCCGGGGGCCATCGTCGTCGGCTGGCGCGCGATGCACACGCTCGAAGCTTCGATCCGCGCACTCGCTCGCTCGCAAGGCTGCTACCTGACGGGGCGCCTCCCGTCAGGCAAGATGGACGCCTCGAAGCCGTCGTATGTGCTCGTGTGCGTCCTCGACAGTGCGCAGTGCCCCTTCTTCGTCAAGTTTGAGGGCCTGCCGAGGGACCCTGGAGGCGAGGAGAGGTGGATGTGCACCGAGGTGAGGGCGCAGCACTCGTGCATCTCGAGCGCAGCCAAGCCGCAGAAGAGGCTCAAGTGGAGGATGGCGTTCTTTGTGCGTCCCTGCGATCGCTTGGATGACCAGCGAGAGCTGACTTTCGCCGCAGCCTCGAATCACACTCGTCGACGGATGCATTGGCGAGCCGCACCGCCCGAACCCGCCGCGGAAAAAGGAGAACGTACGTTGCTCCTCGCTCTTTCCGCCGACCTTGCCTGACGACCCCGCACGTAGCACATTCTCGCCGCCGACCAGCACATCGGCGCGTTCCCTGTGCGCGCCGGCGCGAGCACCTCTGATGTATGTCGCCGCCTTTTTTCGCTTCGTGCCTGGCTGACAGCCCCACACACAGCAACAGAATGGCCGCCTCCCGAGCAACGCCGCCCCGACCGAGGAGATCGTCCACCATCCCGACGGCACGTCGACCATCCTCCTTCCGGCGTCGCAAGACCCGCTCGCGGCGCACTGGTCGTGGATCTGGAGCGCAGAGCAGGATCTCGAGCTCGCCGAGCGACGCGCAGCCGAGCTCAAGTACCGGTACGAGGCGATGCTGCAGGTGGTCGAGGGCGAAAAGCGGCGCGTGGCGCAGAAGCGCCGCTGGCAGGAGGCGCTGGAGCAGCGCGGCGAGCCCGTCCCGGTCTTCCCGCCGCCAGTGCACCCGTCCGTCCGCCTGCAGCAGCACCCGCCACCGCCGCCGTTCCTCGCGACGCCCGTCTCGCCGCCGCCGCCGCCGCCGAAGAGGCCGCGCCTGATCGTCGGGACGGGCCCGCCGCGCGAACGCTCGATCCTGCGCGGACAGGTGCTGCACATGAACGGGAGGTTGTACTGGTCGTGAGCTGTCTTGAGTATGTATCGCTAGATTTGCGCAGCTCGAGGTATGCGAAGGAAAGCGGATTGGGAAGGTCGAGGATGAGGGGGAGTACATTCAAAGTCGCCTCGTCGCTGAATTACGGTTGATTCGAGCACGAGACGCACTCGCAACTACTCTCAGACTCGCGCAAGCCAGGAGCGCCACCCGCCGACTCGGGTCCGCAACGGTCGCTCTCTCCTGTCGCCTCGCTTCCTTCCCTTCGTCCCTCGTCTCCGTCCCACCCTTTTAAACGCAAGCTGCAGGCCAGCATGCTCGGTAGCAGGCTCTACCTGGCCCTCCTCGTCTCGCTAGCCTGCATCGCCCTCGACGCCGCGCAGGCCGCCGCCGCCACTCCCGCTCGCGCTCGCTCGTCCCCGCTCCGCCTCTCGTCCTCGCTCGACGCGCCCGAGCAGGCCCAGCTGGACATGCAGAGGGCAAACAAGCGCGCCGACCGCGCCGCGCTCCTCGAGGCCGACGCAGACAAGACAGACACGAGCGACGACGACGAGCAGCCGGTCAAGCGCGGCGACCACAAGCACAAGAAGCGCTGCACGTACATCGGGACCTTCTTCCATCGGTGAGCAGAGCCGTCGAGAAGGTCAATGACTCATGCAGTGCAGCGCTGACGCTGTCTTTGCGGGTGCTTCCTTCCCTTGATGCCCAGCATCGATTGCAACGCACCCGTCAATTCGACCTCGATCCCGTACGCGCCCGCCGAGCCGGCTGCGACCTCCTCCAAGTAGCACGAGCGGGCGCGGAATGAGGGGCCGAAAGTCACAGGCGGGAGAGGGGCTTGCGCATTTCAACTCTCGATGAAGAAGTCTCGACAGCGGCTGGTCCGCCTGGAACAATGTCAAGCTTGCCACCTTCGCACTTCAAACTCGTCGACCTCTCCTTCCGCTCCTTCGCAGAGAGATCAGACGAGCCCGATCCAAACAGACTACATAGCCGTGAGCCACCTTCTACGTCTTCTTCCTCTTCCGCTCCACCTCGTCTCGCCGGTACCGCAGCAAGACGTGTACGAGAAAGTCGAAGTTGTCGGCGCGAAACGTCGAGAGGAGCGGCGCGAAGCGAGACAGGGTCGAGTTGAGCTGCTCGGCCGCCTATTCGTGATTTCTCGCATCAGCTTTCTCGCACTGCGTGGCAGAGACGGGAAAACACGTACCGACGTGTTGTAAGCCCTCTCAAACGTCCTGATCTCATCCTCCTGGCCGCGCTTCTTGCTCCGCCGCTGGCCTGCCGGTCGAAAGGGGACGACCAAGTCGGGTGCCTCTCCGTCGAGCGGCGTCGGGTTGCAAAACTCGTCGCAGAAGGAGTCGTCGCGCGCATGGCAGCGCTTGTGGAAGGCGGTGACGATGAGACGGGTCGACTGAAGGAAAGAGGGGAGCGAGGGAGGCTTGACTGGCGAGGTAGTCGAGGATGGGCGAAGAGAGGAGAGGACGTGCCGGAGGACGTGGCAAGCACGGTCATAGGCGATGTAGGAGGGGAAGGCGGTTGTGGGCGATTCGTGTGAAACTGAAACGGCGTGAGCCACCGCGAGGAAGGACACCACTTCGGCAGCCGTTTCGCCTTCAGAGAACTTGGTCCATGCAAGGGGAGTACCGCAGGCGGCCACGAGCAGCTGAAGGTTGCTCGTGCGCCGCATATTCCACATGTGCGTCGCCTCTGCAACGTAGAGTCAGTGCCAGACCCGCAAGCGGCACGGAGCATGTCCGCACGCACTCGGCCTTCCCAGTCGAGGCTTGGCTTCCTCCTCCTCGTCCTCCTCGGAATCGGACAAGCCCGTCTCCGTCTCTTCCTCACTACCGAGCTCCAGCTTGACCTCGCGTTTGACTGGATCCGCCCCCTCCACGGGATACTTGCTGCTTCTGCCGCCGCCGCGCCTCCGTCCCGTCCACCCACGATCCGCGACATCCGCTCGTTGGCGAGCGAAGTCGTCCCACAGAGCGCGGTGAGCGGGCAGGTCGCAGGCTTCGCTGGCTCCGTTCAGGGCATCAAGCCGGTCGTCGACGGGTCGTCCACAGCCGAAAATCCCGCACTTCCAGTGCAGGTCGTTGTGCTCGTCGCAGAAACGGCCGGAACGGCGATGGCGATCGGGAGGGTTAAGGCATCTGGGGGAGGCGCAGAGCTGCCGGAAGGATAGTCAGTAGACGATTAGCGTGCAAGGGAGAGAGCGACGAACGGGATGACCGATCTCGATCCCGTCGCAAACGGCGAGCTGGACGGGCGGACCGTCGACTGGCTCGGTATCCTCGACAAGCTTCTGCAACATCCAGCACGTCGTGAGCAAGGTAGACCTGACGGGGTGTGGGACAGCCGCCGCACCTGGCCCTTCTTCGCGTGCGTGCCAGCCCAACGCACTCCCTGCTCCCGCTCCGCACGGGTCGCATGACCGCCGATCCACCGCTTGCGCGCATGTGTGCAGACTTCGCAGTCATGCGAGCCCATTACATGAGCGCCGCCCTCGCTCGTAGTGCTGCCGAAGAGATCGGCGTTCGCGAGCGCAATGAGGTCGTCGGTGGAAGCGCGGGCGTATGAGGCGAAGCGGCCGAATCGCGATTGTGTGGCAGCCTGGATACACGAAGTAATAACGAAAGACCGCCATACCTGCCTCGCGTGCAGTACGAAAGGCCACGCGCCTGCCCTGCCTTTCTTCGGGGAAACTTCCTCCGTCGACGACGACGGTTCCTCTTCGGCATCTTCGTCGTCCTCGAGCTCGTCCGACAAGCCATAGAGCCTGTTCCAGAGAGCGGCAAAGGCTCCCGGACTCGTCGCCTGCTCGAGCAGCGTCGCTCGGTAGTGCCTCGCGAACGCGCTCGACACCCAGGTCCGCTCGCCGACCTTGTACGCCTCAGCATCGGCCTCCCAAAGCCATACAGAGGTGTCGTCATGCGTTATCTCGACATGATCGGGCGCGTGAATCGTGCGGCAGGCCGAATTTGTGCACGTATGCCGAGCGATCAGGACAGGTGAAGCGGGAGAGGCGGGCTCAACCAGGTAGACGGGATCGGTTGGGTGCTGCCGCAGTGTAAGCGGCGAGGCGCACTGAACGCAGGAGGTGTGGCGCGTGGAAAGGATGCGTTGTGGCCGAGGCGCATTCGTCGGCGATGCGAGGAGCGGCGGCGGGTACTGCTCGAGCGCCCTGGCGAGGTAGAGCGCCGCGTGCGGCGGGTCTGGCGGGAGGTTGGTAGACGAGGACGCGAAGAGCTGCTTGCTGAAGAAGCTCAGGCTAGCTTCGAACGTCCTGCCGCGAGCTTGCGCATGCTCATGCGAGATGGACAGGATTGCCGCATTGCTTCGCACGGCCTGAGCAAGGTCGACGAGCTGCAAGATTGTGACACCCGGGATGAGCTCGGCCAGCCGTGCGGACGTTGCGGCGAAGTCTGCAGGATCTGCTGCGCCCACCACGCGCAAGGATAGTCCGACGAGCGAGACAATGTGATGCAAGCGAGAGTAGGCGCGCTTGGAGGGCGATGGCGAGTCAATGGAAGACACCTCACTCGCCGAAGGGGATCGGCGCGAGGAACGCTGCGGCGTGGTAGGGTACGTCGGAGGACAAGGGGTCGACGGGGTTGAAGGTCGACGACGCCGCTTTTGCGGCGAAGGGGGCTGCGAGGGTCCGGCTGTCATAGCAAGTCAGCCGTTGAAGCTAGGCATCGCCGTGAACGAAAGCTAGCACACCTCGTGGTGTCGAGCTGAGCGAGAGGTCTTCGAGGCGTTTGGCGTTTCCCTGCGTTGGCGTCACCGGAGCCGCCGCCTTCGCCCGCTTCTTGTCGCGCTGCTTCTTTCCCTTCGCCTCCGTAGCTGCATGTCGATGGTCGTCGGCGAGCCGGAGGAGGAAAGCGAGGGTGGAGAGATCCGCCTCATCGGCCGACTGAGCAGCCGGCGAGGGCGTTCGCGCACCAACCTGTACCGGTAATACCTACGAGCAGACCCCTTGGGTGAGATCGAGGCGTGAGACTCCATAGTCGGAATGGCGCACCTCGGGCGTTACTGGATGCTTGGCTCGCCGCATCCGCGCAATTTCCGCCTCGACCTGATCGACCATGAGCTGCAATGCCGTCTTCTGGCCCTGCGCTTTGGATGGAGTAGACGTAGCATCGTGCTCAGAGTCCGTCTCTGTCTGCTCAGAAGGTGCGAGAGGTGTAGGCAGAGCGAGGGAGTAGCCGAGAGCGCGAAGTCGCGCCGTGAGGGTTTCGTCCCTGCGCGATACGGTGCGACGCGTCAGCGGTCGGACTCGTCCGTATCGCCGCATAGACCCACGCACCCCTCGGTGTGGCCGCCAGCCAGCCGCCGACGCGAAGACGAAGCCATGCCAGCGTGCCGGCGACGTGAGCAGGGCGAGAAGAAGAGGGAGAAGAGCAGAGAAGAAACGAAGAGCACGGACAAAACGGCGACAAGAGCGTATCGGACAGTTCAGGAGTGCATCCGCGACCATGCGAGAGGTCCGGCGTGGGTGACCATTAGTAGCGAGCAATAGAGCGGATCGTCCGATGGGTCCGACCTCGACGAAAGCTGCCGGCGTAGGGGACATGTCCAAATTGCGACTTGCTCGAATATGCGGGAAAGTCTGCATCACTCGTGTCAGTGACGATGCGGAGTAGCGCCCGAAGACGAAAGCGCACCTATGCTCGACGCGTCTATCCTTTCACCTCACGATGCTCCTCCGTTCATGGACTAGATGCGAACCGCACCTTCTCCCCCTCCGAAGTCTGCACCCTCAGCGCCTTGTCCATCTCAGCCATTCTCCGCAGCTCAGGCCATTCCTGCACCGCCTCGCGCGCGCCGTGCCGGATGAAATGCCCCTGCAGCGCCGCCATGCTGATCCTCGTCCCCGCACGCATCGCCTCCTCGAGCCTGCTCACAAGCTCGGCGCGCAACGTGGCAAAAGCTTCCTCCGCGAGTCCCTCTTCGTCGGCGTAGAAGCGCGTAAAGAGCTCGTTGGCCTGGAAGGGCGTGGCATCGTCGATGAGCTCCTTGAGGTCGACGCGGCCGGGGCGTATCAGCGCCGGGTCGAGCTTCTCCAGGTGATTTGTGGTGAGGAAGAGGATGCGCTGCGAGGTCGACGAGGCGACTCCGTCTAGCGCGTTGAGCAGGCCGGAGAAGGTGACATTGCTGTTGAAGCTGCGGTAGTCGCCAAGGTTAGTCGGCTGCTCTGCGACGAGTCTCAGTCACAGCTATTTAAACGCACCCCGCTTCGCCTGTTTGCGTCCTGGTGGAGAAAGCGGCGTCGATGTCCTCAAGAAGCATGATGCTCCTTTCCGGTGCGTTGGCGAGGAGATGATTGAGCTTGTCGTCCGTGAGACCGCGCTCCGACAGGTTCAGCACGCAGATGTTGTAGTCGAGCGAACCAGCGAGAGCCTGAATGAAGGACGACTTGCCCGAACCGGGCGGGCCGTAGAGAAGGTAGCCGCGTCGGTACGGAATCCCTGCGTAACAAGAGCAATGAGCCCGACTGCCCAAGCTCTTCGCGACATGCAAGACTCACCTCGCTCCGAGTACCACTTTCCGCGCTGCATGAACGCCTGGACGTCCTGAACAACCCGCTCCTTCACGCCCTCGTCCAGCACGACGCTCGGCAGCAACCGCTTCTCCCGTGGTCGCCCAAACGGCCGCCACTCCGCTCCCCACGCCGTATAGATGACGGTCCGGCCGACCTGCGCCTGCTGCGCCAATTGTCGCGCCTCGGCGAGGAGCGAAGAGAAGAGGTTGCGGTCGCGGGAGAGGGTCGTGAGGTGTACCGTCTCCCACGGAGTGCCCGAGTTGAGGTCGAGCATATTGGTCGCTCGCTCGCGCTTGACCTGCAAGTCCAGGACGCATCTATCAGCCCTGGCAAGCCATGCGATGTGACAAGAACGCCGAAGAAGCGGAAAGCGAGACTCGCCTGGAACCACGCGTTCTGGTACCGAAAGTAGTGCGTCCCCGGTCCAGGAACGAGGCTGAATTCGGCAGTCGAGCTGCCGTCCTTGCGCTGCTCGTACTTCGTCTCGACGGCGAGTTCGTGGCTGCGGATCCGGCTCGCGAGGCCCTCGATGCCGCGCAAAGGGCGATTGGCGAGCTGCGCCTGCCGCGCCGACTCGTGCGACATCCATTGGAGGAACCAGAGGTACGAGGGGTCCTTGGACGAGATCTCGAGCGACACGAGGAGGCGACGCTGGGCGATGGTCGCGGCGTGGACGGCTGACCGCCGGAGGACCTGGGCACCGACGCCGAGGGCCTACAGACAAGAGAGTCAGCGATATGGTCCAGCTTTAAAAGCTGGATTGGCAGCTCACCATCAAGCCGAAACCAGCAGAGAAGTACGGGCTGTGCAGTCGAGCGCGGTGAGCTCGTCAGCAGCTTGATCGTGGCTGTACAGGAGCGCAGGACGCACTTTGAGTCCAATGCACTCTGTAGGAGCCCGCGCAGCCCTCCCGGCTGCTCCGTTACGGCTGCTGCAGCCGATCCGGAGACACCTCCTGCGATGAGCGAGTCGCTGGCGGATGACGATGTGTTGCTCATAGACGACGGGAGCGAGCTCGCTGGTGTCTGCGCCGTGTTCTGAGGCATCAGCAGCGGCATCTTGGGCGTGGTGGCAAGTGACAATTTGGCGAGAATGGTTGCTCTCCTGCTCTCTCTCCCCTCCTTGCCCTCATTTTTGCTCAGACGCTGCCTGCGATCTCCTACACCCGTCAGATCTTCCACAAGAGCTGACTGGCGGACGCGAGCTGCATCCATTGCTTTCTCTGTCTCGTGCTCTCCAATTACTCTCGTCGAGCAACGACCATGTGTTTGGTCTACCTCCA
This sequence comes from Rhodotorula paludigena, assembly GCF_050403205.1. Taxonomy (NCBI): domain Eukaryota; kingdom Fungi; phylum Basidiomycota; class Microbotryomycetes; order Sporidiobolales; family Sporidiobolaceae; genus Rhodotorula; species Rhodotorula paludigena. The sequence continues at coordinate 11,441 of NW_027481378.1, read as the reverse complement.
GTACAGCGTGCCAGCACGCCAGGGAGCGAGCCGCACGAAGGGCTAGCTGAGTGCTCGACCAGACGACTCTGATCCGCGGAGCGATCCTTCGTCCGGGTTGACAAGCTGCCACGGTGCAAGTTAAGTTCGAACGTCAGCGCCTTGCAGCCATGCAGCGGACCGCGGAGCAGAGCCTGACGCACTGCGAGTCCGCCAAAGTGCGGCACGTCGTCAAGACTGCCGTCGCTGTTCTGCCGCACCAGCCAGCTGATGGGCCTCGACGCCTTCACAACCCGCTGTTCCGTCTCCTCGTGCTTCTCCATGTCCGCGATCAGGTCGTCTGCATGCTCTGGCGTCGCCGACGCATCTCCGAGCCGCTCTGACTCTTGCGCCGCTGCTGCAAACCACGGCGCCGAGCCTTTCCTCCGAGAATTTGTCCGCCCGAGGAGCGCGCCTCGCGCTGCTGCTGCGCCGCTCGCCCCGCCGTACGTCGGCGACATACCGGACGAGAGCGAGTTGGCGTAGTTCTCGAGCTCTTCGAGCGCGGCCGTGCTGCCCGATGAGCGGGGGAAAGTCGCGGAGCGGTGGGAGTGCGCTTCGAGCGGCGAAGGTAGCGCGCCCGACTGATAAGAAGATGTTGGGCCGGTGGAGGTGCGCCGTGGTTGGAAGATCGAGGTACTGGCGGGAAAGTCGGTGAAGACGGCTTCGTACGTCGAGTCGCTCCAAGCCGACTGGCGGCGGCGCCCTCCATTCGTGTCGTGCGAATGCGAGCTCTGAGACGGGGTCGGCGGAGGGAGGGGAACCAGGGTCGTGCCGAAGAAGCGGGACGAGCGAGCAGAGATGCTCATGTCGTCCGAGACGGGTCGAGGCGAAACAGGCGGGTTGGCGAGCGTCTCTGGCGCATCGGGCTGGGCCGGCCAGTGCGGTGGAAGCTGCCGCGGCTGCGGCTGAGGGCAGTAGCGCCGACCTTGCTGGCGGAGCGGCTGGACCAAGACCTCCGCACCGGCAGGACGGCAGCCACCGCCGCCGTGAGGGAGGAGCGGCAGGCCGCTCTCTCGCGAGCTGCTCACAGCTCCGCCGTCTGCGCTCCGCTCGCTCTTCGGCGCGGCGCTCGGCGGAGCCGGCTCGTCCTCGCTTGTAGGCGTACTCGACGCCTCGTATGCCGCGCCGGGCGGAAGCGGCCGTCTCGCAGCAGCGCTGTTTGCGCTCACGGCAGCCAAGGCGGCACTGTAGTGCGGGTATGACGCTGGCAACGGCGGCGCGCTGGTCGCGGGAGAGAGGACAGGCTCCCAATCCTGTGCCAACCAGGTCGACCCGCGCCTCCTGAGCTGCGGCATCGCCCTGCCAGACCGGATTGTCCCATCCGCCTCGTCGGCATCGTCATATCCGCCCAGCGCATCGAGTACAGCGTCCAGCGCCTGCACGAGCGCCCACGATCGCTCGCTGTCGGCGTCGCGGATTCCGAACCGCTTGGCATCCTTCCTCGCTCGCTCAGGTTTGCTCCGCGCCGACTCTTCCGTCGCTGGCCCGCCATGGCTGCTCGAACCGTGCCCGCCGGAGGAGGTTGGCGCGCGCGAAAGGACGCGCGACCCGTCTGGTGCGAGGGTGGTGCGGATCGAGAAGCGCGGTTCGGGCGGCGCGGGGGGCGGAGGCGGGAGGGCGGCGTAGAGGTCTGAACGGAGGACGGAGAGCGTTCTTGCGGGAGAGGCCACTGGATGGAACGGAGGCACGAGATGAGGCGGTGAAGGAGTGAAGGCGAGCGTCGGTGGGAGAGAGGCCGGCGGAAGAATCGGAGCTGGAACGGGTGCGGGTGCTTGTGAGAGGCGGCGGATGCGCCGTAAGATCCAGCAAGTCCACACAATGATTGCGACGAGGCAGACGGGCGGCACGATGCACGCGGCGAGGAAGACGGCGTTCGAGACCATCGCGGGCTCGGCGCAGTGAGAGCAGCCGGGCGAGTCGGCAACTTCGCCTCCCGCGACACGCGAGGTGCGACACAGAGAGCAAGCGTCAAGTCCCAGACTGCAAAGGACCGTGCCGTGCGTTGGGGCGCGACGGACAACGCGCGGCCTGAGCGTCTCTGCACGTCCCTGCGGAGAGGCCGGAGCAAAGAGGAGACGGTCTCGGACTCTGTTGTCAATATTAGCGGGTCTCTACAACGCGTAGCTATGTACAGCGTGGGAAGGGGGAGCAAGAGCCTAGTTGCGCAGCCTGTCGTGGTCCACCTGCCCCTTCTCGGCGCGCGACGGCGACTCGTCGCTCACCACCCCCTCGTCCTCGTCGCGCTCCCGGAATGCGTACCCAGTCCGCTCGCGGGGCGACTCGGCGTCGACGGGGGACAAGTCGCCGTCCTGCGGGCTGTCGTTGCCGGCGCTGCGAAGGTCGATCGTGCGCGCCTCCTGCGTCGTCTGCCGCATGTCGAGCGAGCGCTGGCTCGTGCCCGAGTCGTACGCCTCGGCCTCGACGTCGATCGGGAGCTGCTTCTCGAGCGGGACAAAGCCATACGCCGAGACGGCGAGGATGACGGGGAGGTACTCGAGGCAGCCGAAGAGGGCCTCGCTCGAGTAGGCCGGCCCGAAGACGCCCTGCGCGATCTCGGCGAGACGGTACGTCGTGCGGAGCATGAGGAGCATCGACGCGGCGAAGAGGACGAGGGAGAAGAAGCGGGGGAGGTGGTGCGCCGTGAAGGTGCGCTCCGACCGCCAGATGCAGAGGCCCAGCAGGATGACAAAGGCGAGGAAGGAGGCGGTCTGGAAATCAGAAGCGTCAGCTTGTGCGACGGAGAGAAGCGAAAGGAGGATCCCACCTGGCAAGCCAGACCCGCAAGAAGGATGTCGTTCGCCTGGTCAGACGTTACTGGCGAATTGCCATTGTCGCGGAAGCGTGCGGACTCTGCAACGCCGATGAGCGCCGCACCGACGATCTGGATGATGGTCGTCACCGTGTCGGCAATGATCATGACGATGATGAGGATCTTGGGGTTGAACCGCAGGAAGGTACGTCCGCCCCGGTCGAGGCGGCGCAGAGCTTGCCCGAGGGCCAGATAGAAGGCAGCCGAGGCAGTGACGGGTGCGACGACGATGAAGAAGTACTGCGCGCAGACAGAGAGTCAGCGAACCTCCTTGCGGTCAACGTCGCTCGGCAGTTTCTGCATTCGCCTCTCCCAAAGCGCTCGAGAAGTGGTTCGGGGCGAGAGGTCTTGACTAACCTGAACAATGAAGAAGTTGACGACGAAAGGCCGATAGTGCGAAGCGAGGCGGCACCCGTAGCCGATGACCTCGAAGGCCTGGGAGGTCCGGATGCGAGTCAGCAACCGAGCTTCTCGCAGGTGGTCATGCCCAGCGTGACAAAGGGGGAAAGGGCGAGGCAGACTCACGCAGCACGTCGCCAGGAGCAGCGAGAAGACCCGGGTACCCTTGAGGCGCGCGAGGTTCGACAAGTGCAGCAAGAGAGCGAGGCCATACGTGATCAGGGCGACGACCTGTAATTCTTGAGATGGTACATATCCGTAGATGATTATTCCAGACTCCCCCTCTGCCGGGTTGGGGTTGATGGGGCCGTTGTAGCGGGACTCGCTCATGGCGTCGGACGAGAGAAGGGCGAAGGCGGGTTCTTCGGCGGCGGTAAAGGCAGGGCGAGAGCCGTGCGTGGTCACTGGAGCCTCTGCAGCGCTGCAGAGCGTCTCTGACGGTGCGTGCGAACGGCGAGAGAGCGATGAGGACAGTGCCAAGTCTCGCAAAGACGAGGGCGAGATCGGGGGCGCTGGGTGCAGATCTGCCCGGCTGGATGCGGTCACTGGCACGTGTACTGCTCGGCTGTGCAGCACTCGAAGCTCTGCACGAGAGTCGAGCGAGACGTTTCTTCGAGAGCGACGAGGAAGCGATCGTCGCTCGCCGGGTTCCGTCTCACCGCCAACGCCCGCCATGCCGCGCACATTCGACCCGAGCGAGCCTCGCAAGCCCGAGAATGCCCTCCCGTACCGCTACACCTCGCCCTCGGGCAACTTTGCCGGTGCGCCCGCCTCGCCCCTCCGCCGTGGGCGGCTGCAGCTGACAGCGCCGGACGAGCGTTGCAGACTTGATGGCATTCGCGAGCATGCTCTGCAGCGGTCTCGCCATGCTCACCAGGTCCGCCCACCAGCCGGTCGCGTCCCTCGTCGCCGCCTCGCCCCCCACTCACCCTCTCTCGCTCGCGTGCAGGTTCGCAATCTGGCCCTGGTTCGGCCTGATCTTTGCCGTCTCGTCCATCCTCGGCACCAAGAACCTCGGGTCCAACAAGCAGGGCGACCAGGGCGGGAGCATGCTCAGCGGTGCGGCCTCCTCTGTCCTGCTGCGTTCTCCCGATAGCGCACTCATTCTCGCATACACAGGCTGGAGCGCGCTCATGTTCGCCCTCACGACCTTCTTCTCGATCTGTACGTCCGGTTGTCGTACGACTGTGCGAGAGCGGAGACTGACAACGCCTCCCGCTGTCCGCAGACTCGCCCATCCTCATGGGCCAGGCGGTCAAGAGCGATGCAACTTGGCCGTTCGGGTGGAACAAGGGTCTTGTCATGGTGGCGCAGCAGGGCGTCCCGCGGCCGACGGCCAAGTAGAATGTCGAGGGGCAATGGGTCATGCAGTATCTCGCAGTTTCTCCTTTCTTGCTCTACAACCACTCTCCATCGAGAGAGATCCTCGAAATCAGCATTACCCCGGTTACACGCCACACGCAACACAAGCGCAGGAGAAAAAAGTCTACAACCCCGGGAATCACTGCTTCTCGCCCACCGGCGGCGCCGCCGCTGCCGCTGCCCCGTGACCAAACTCGCGCTCGAGCTGCTCGACCGCGCGCTCGACGCCTTGCCAGCGCTTGCGGCGCATCGCGCCCTCGAAGAAGTAGCCCTGGTCGTTGACCTGGAACCGGAACGACGTGTGGTCCGACAGCGGCGACGTGATGCGCATGTAGTACGCGAGGAGCGGGAGGTCGCTCGACGCGCTCGATGCGGCGGCGGCGGTGGACGAGGCGGCGCTGCCCTTGCGCGACGGCGGGGAAGAGACGTCGACGTCGTGCAGCGTGCCCTCGTCCTCGTCGGCAGCACTCGCCGTCGCCACCGGGGCGGAAGAGGGGCGCGGAATCGAGAGGCCCGCGACGTCGGCCGTTGCCTGGTTGCTGACGATAAAGACCTGCGTGCCCTTCTTCTCCCACGGCCAGGGCTTGAACGGCATGAGCGGGAGGTTGCCCTTGGCCTGCGCGAGCATGACCTTGAGCGTCGCCTGGAGGAAGGGCTCCTTGCGCGCGAGGAGGAGGCACCGCCGGTGGTTGAGCGCGAGCGTCGCGAGCGAGAGGGTCGGGAAGGTCGAGTAGGGGATCGGGAAGGGAGAGAACGGGTAGGGGCACATCGAGTTGGCCGGATAGTCGGGGAGGGCGAGGATGTCGCGCAGGGCGTAGACGGGAGAGAGGAGTGCTGAAGCACCCGAACGCGGTTCGTGACCGAATAGTGCCTGAGCGTGCAAGTGTGAACGCGAGTCCGTGGACCATGGCGCGAGGAAAGCAGGCGTACCTTGGCCGCCCACGCCGTGAGCACATCGCCCGTCGAGACCCACTCCTTACCGCCCGTCTCGTCCCGCACCTGATCCTTGACGCTCTTGGTCAACGCCTCGACGGCCTTCTTGCTGAGGAACACATGCCTCGACTCGTCCTTGTGCCACTTCTTCTCCCACACGTACCCGACCAGGAACCGCGCAATGTTGCCCACCTTGGCCGCGGGCACCCAGCCGGGCAGCGCGCTCTTGGCGATGCGCACGTCCTCCGGGTCGTCGCTCACGGGGCGCGCGACGACCTCGTCAAACTTGTCCGTGAGCGCGTTGCGCGCCCACGTGCTCGGCGGGACGTCCCACGGCTGGTGGTGCAGCTCGGCCGTGAGCGCGCGTACGGCCCACCCCGTACCCGTCGCGTCGAGGAGGCCGTGCGGCGTCGTGACGCCGACGGCGAGGGCGTCGTCGAAGACGGTCGCGTGCACGGCGAGGAGCGAGGCGCCCTTCTTGGCCCAGTCGGCGAACGTTGAGGGGAGGTCGGGGCGGCGGAAGTGCAGGAGGTCGTGTGCGGGCTGGAACGCGCAGGGAGAGGAGGTATCGAGCGGCTGCGGGAGCGTGGAAAGAGACGCCGCCGCGGCGTAGGCTTTGTGCACCCGCTCAGAAGTGAAGAGGAAGGGGCGCTCCTGCGCGAGCGGAGTCTCCGGGACGTCGATCGTCCAGATGCCCTTCTGCAAGCAAGCATCATGGTAAGCTCTGGCATAATCGCGTGCGAGCAGAGTGGTGCGCACCTCCTTGGACCACACGGGTTTCCCTTGCAGCAACGCCCACTTCTCGACAACCCGTTGCGTCGCAGCACGAAGATCGTCGAGCACCTGCTTTGCTGACGCGTCGTCGCTCCCTCCGGGGAGGCCGAACAGGAATGCGCAGGTGATGCCCATGTCGGCGACGGCGTTGTCGACGAGCGACAGCGGAACGAGCATGCTGGGCGGGTTGTCGAGGAGACTCGGGGCTCTGATGGTTCGCGAGCTCGGAAGCGTCAGAAGAGAAAGAGCTTGAGACGCGTGCAGCGGTAGGCAGCGAGCGAGGAGCAGGAGCAAGCGAAGAAGCGCAGGACAAGGGCGTAGAGCGGCGAGCGGGCAGGAAGGGGCGATGCACGATCGCCCTTCGGAGAGTGCTCTCAGCGTTCCCGCCAGCGCGCAAGCTTGCTTCGTGCACGAAGAGCCCCGGGGCAACGTGGGAGAGTCCGGGGAGACTAGCGATGGCCGAGGGCCGCGCTCGTTCGAGCAGGTGCGAGCGCGATAAGCGGAGCGGCTCTGAGTGCGAACAGTCGCATGGAATACGTGCAGGCGATGTGAGCCTTGCAGAAGATCCGCGAGCAGGGTGTAAGAAAGTGCGGGAAAGAACCGGGCCCGACGAGAGTTGCGCGACTTTCCGGAGCGGGCAAGAAGCAGGCGCGCGTGCTTCCAGTCGGAGGCGGGTGACGTGGCAAGTTCTGCACAGCACGCCAGCCGGCAAAGAGCGCTCGTGCTGGCGAACACGCAAGGCCGCGCGAGCTCTTGTGCTGACGGAGAAGCACTCTCGTTTCGCCATCTCGCGCCAGTCTCAGCTCGTTCCGACCCTCGTTCGCCGAGCGTCGCCCTCGTCGCCTCTTTCCTCTCGTCGACATCCCGGCTGTTACACTTCTCGCTCCTTACCTCGCTTAGTCCGCCGCGAGTGAGGTACATTCAGTCAGCTCGAACAAGTCGGGGCTAGGTTGACACCTCGACGACCCCGCATAGCTCGACTTGAACGGCCTCGGCACCGCCACCCCGTCGCTCGTCTCTCCTCTTCCCGCTCGACTCGCCCGAGATGGCCGACCCTGCGTTCCTCGCGCCCGTCGATCCGTTCCACTTTGCGCCGCAGTCGCCGCCGGGCAGCTCGTCGTCGCTCGCCAACGGCTTGCCGCCCTTCCCCTCGTCGCTCGCACCGCCGCAGAGCCAGATCTCGCCGTCCCTCTACTCGCCGCTCGCGTCGTCCGACTCGATCGCTCAGAGCATAGCGCAGAGCCTCGGCCCGTGCTCGCCCCTCCACCGCCCCGATGAGGCCATGGATGGCGGCGCTGCGGACCCGGCCGGTCACAAGACGCTGTCCGGCCACGACGGCCACAGCAGCATGGACCTCGAGGATGAGCTCAGGCGAGGGCCTCCAGCGTCTGACACGCCTGGCGGCGACTGCCGCAACGTCTGCATCCGCCATGCCCGCATGGCAAACGGCTCGACCAACCTCATGCTCCAAAAGGTGCGTCAAGTCGCGTGACCTTGCGGAGCGTTATGCTGACCAGTCACAACTGTGCTCAGTCGCTCGAGAACCTCGCCCCGAACGAGCAGCAGGCGGTCAACTCGATCTGGAGTCTCTTCTCGTCCTCCCCGTCCCGCCGCCGCATCCTCATCCTCCGCGGCCTCCTCACCATCGCATGCCCGTCCCAGCTCTCGTTCCTTCAGGAGCAGCTCGCGCTCGAGATGCGCCTCGACCCGGTCGAGCTCCTCCCGCGCGAGGTGACGCTCAAGATCTTCGGCTATCTGGACGCCATCACGCTCGGCCGAGCTGCGCAGGTCTCGCGCGCATGGAAGGGCATGGCCGACGATGACCTCCTGTGGCGCACCATGTGCCAGCAGCACATCGAGCGCAAGTGCGAGAAGTGCGGCTGGGGCCTCCCGCTCCTCGCCGAGCGCCGCCGCAAGGCCCGCCTCGCCATGAACGCGCTTCCGACAAGCCGCGCCGGCGAGGTCAGCCGCGGCCGCGACAGCGAGCTGCGACGTATGCTCGAAGACACGGCAACCTCTGCGGCACGCGCGCAAGCTGAACATCAGCAGCAGCATCACCACGGCGACGCCTTTGTCGACCCGCATCAGCACGACATGATCGTCGACCCTTCTTCCGCCGTCTTCTCCGACGCGCACCGCCACAAGCGCTCAAAGACCGACTCGCCCGCTCCCTCCCGCCCAGCCTCGCCTCCTCCGTCCCGCTCGTCTTTCCTCCCCGGCGTCGGCGGCGCCATCGACTCGAACGCGGTCCCGCTCACGCGGCCGTGGAAGCACGTTTACTGCGAGCGCCTCGCCATCGAGCGCAATTGGCGGCGCGGGACCTGCGCCGCGACGGTCCTGTCGGGCCACACCGACTCGATTACCTGTCTTCAGGTCGCCGAGGACCTGCCGCACCCGTCGTTCCCGGTCCTCATGACGGGCTCGTGGGATCGCTCGGTGCGCATTTGGAACCTTGACACGGGCAAGGAGGTCGGCGTTCTGCGCGGACACACGCGCGGCGTGCGCGCGTTGCAATTCGACGCGCTCAAGCTCGTCACGGGCTCGATGGACTCGACGCTCAAGATCTGGAACTGGCGCACGGGCGAGTGCATGCGCACGCTCCGCGGCCACCGCGACGCCGTCATCTGCCTCACGTACGACAAGCAGCTCCTCGTCAGCGGCTCGGGCGACTCGACCATCCGTGTGTGGGACTTTGGCACGGGCGAGGTCTACACGCTCCGCGGGCACTCGGAGTGGGTCAACTCGGTTGCGCTGTGGGACTCCAAGTCGGACGGCTGCGACGACTCGACGACGACGGTCGGTGCGGGCGGCGCCGAGGTCGGCGCGCCCATCTCGAACCCGGAGCAGGCCAAGCAGTCGAGCATGGGCAAGTACCTCTTCTCGGCGTCGGACGACGCGACGATACGCGTGTGGGACCTGTACACGCGCTCGTGCGTGCGCGTCCTCTCGGGCCACGTCGCGCAGGTGCAGAGCCTCAAGGTCTACGTCGTCGGCGCGGGCGAGAACCAGGGCGCGGCGCAGCACCCGAACACGCTCCTCCAGCCGCCGGCGACAACGCCCGGCGAAGAGATCCCCGCGACGACCGACGACGACCAGGATGCGCGCGCGAGCGCTGCCGGTCCCAATTGCAACACGAACACGCGCCTCGCCGGCCCCTCGGCCGCGTCGCTCTTCCCCGCCGCGGCCACTGTCGGCTCGCTCGCGGGGCAGCACGCGCCGGTGCAGCAGCCCGACTTTGAGTTCCCCTCGGACAAGAAGCCGATGGTCGTCTCTGCGTCGCTCGACAACACGGTGCGCGTGTGGGACGTCGAGGGCGCGCAGTGCGTCCGGCAGCAGTTTGGGCACCTCGAGGGCGTGTGGACCGTCGATGTCGACAAGCTGCGCATCGTGTCGGGCAGCCATGACCGCACCATCAAGGTGCGTTTCCGCTCTCTCCGCAGTCTTCCCGCACAGCTTACTTACCAGGCGGCTCACTCGCAGATCTGGGACCGCGACTCGGGTCGGAACTTGCACACCATCGTCGGACACAAGGCCGCAGTGTGCGTCTCTCCTACACCCATCCTTCCCCTCCCTCCTGCTGACTCTTCTCGGCCTTTCCAGCACGTCTGTCCTCCTTACCGACCAGTCGGTCATCTCGGGCGCCGACGACGGCGAGGTCCGCATCTGGTCGTTCGCGCCAAAGGACAGCCTTTGAGCCGCGCTTCCCTTTCTCCACCTCGCATGCCTTTTCCGTCATACTATACGCCCTTGATTCGTTCTCCCCCGTCTGTGCTAAACCTACGTTAGTGTTGTCTGTGCTGCACCACTTGCTTTGCTTCTTCTCTGCCTCTCGACCAGCGAGCGGGTTTCTGAAGACCTTGCGAAGAATCCTGCGTACAACAGCGACGGAGGCCAGACCATAGAGACGGTAAGGGATGCGAGTACGACGCGCGCTCTTCGGGGAGGCTATCGCCCGCCGCCGCCGCCGCCCATGAGGCCCTTGAGCATGTCGGCCATCCCGCCGCCCGCGCCGCCCGCGAGCCCGCCGAGCCCGCCGAGCCCGCCCATCGAGCTCATCATCTGCTGCATCTGCTGCATCGCGCCCGGGTTGCTCATCATCTCGCGCGCACCGGGCGGGAGCATCGACTGTGCGCGTGACCCAACGGCTTACCCGCGTCAGCGGACTCCTCGACGAAAGAGGGAAGGAAGCGGGGTGAAGGCGAGTTCGGGCAAACGCACCTGCATCGCACGGAGCTGGCTCGGCGACAGTTTCGAGAGGTCGGGCATGCCGCCTGGGCCGAGCGGGGGCATGCCGCCCATGCCGGGGAGGCCGCCTGCGCCGCCGCGCGCGCCGGGACCGCCTCGTGCTGCGAGTTTGCTCATCCTGTGTTTGTGGGAGAAGGGAGAGCATGGGTCAGCTGGGTCTTCACAGCGGCGGCGGACAAGTCGGACGCCGAGGAGGAGCGAAACGAGAGAGGGAAGAGGGTCAAGTCGACGCACATGCCATTCTTGCCGCCCATGCGCTTTGCCATCTTTGCAAACATGAGGTGCTGACTGAGGAGTTCCTCGACCTCCTGCACGCTCGTGCCGCTCCCGCGCGCGACGCGCAGCACGCGCGCGTTGGGCTCGCGCCCGCCGAGCGGGTCGACGTCGCCGCGTCCCGCCTCGTCCGCGTCGTCCGAGTCGCCGTCGCTCGAGTCGCCGCCAGCGGGCGAGACGTTCTCCTTGCCCTTAGACTTCGCCGCCACTTCCTTCCCCTTCCCCTTGCCCTTCTTGTCCTTGTCCCTCGCCTCGATCGCCTTCTTGTCCTTCGGGTCGTCGCGAAACATGCTCCCGTCCGAGTCGAGTTCGGCCGTCGTCATCGAGTCAAAGATAAAGGCGACGCGCTTCATGCGCCGCGCGGCTTCGCCCTCGCCGCCCGCGCCGCCGAGCATGTCCGACATGCCCGGGATCATCGACGTCAGGTTCGAGAGCGGGCCCCTGTGTCGCGCGCGCGAAAACGGAGGGAGTCAGCACGCTCCTGGCTTGTGCGGATCCACCCGCGCGCACAGAGAGGAGGGGGGGGGGGGGGGGGAAGGGCCCCCAAATTTTTAGGGGGGGTGGCAAAGGGGAAATAAAAGCCCCCCCCAAAAAAGGCCCATGTGGGGGGGTTTTTTAATTTTTT
>NW_027481379.1:0-72192 GCF_050403205.1 Rhodotorula paludigena | reverse complement strand
GGAGTAACTGGCAAGCAGAATCATTGATCTACAAGTACAGACAGTGCTTCATCTCTCCTCCTTCCCTGACTGTCTCTGCGCAAGGAACGGGAGTCTGAGTGGATCAAGCGTGACCGGCGCTGGTCCAGGCGAACCACTGATTGGCCATGGACATTTGTGACCAGAAGGGTGAGGAGTGCAGCTCCTTGTCTGCCAGTGGCAGCAGGGCAAACCAAAGCAAAAGGAACAGCCCTCAGCAGCAGGAAAAGGAAAAAAAAAGAACAGGCCCACGCCCGGAATTGAACCGAGGACCACCTCAATGCACGCTCTGCTAGGCAGACTGGCTGAAAGAAACAACCCGAATGAGGTATCATACGACTAGACCACGTAGGCTTGGTGACAGCGGGACACAGGTGTGCATACAACAACACACGCGAGCCTTTCATGCCTTCCGCGCTTGCCTGCAACCAAGACACCCCTCCAGCTCACTCCGCTGCCACCCTATTCAGCTCATTGACTCTGCAAGCCAATCGCAGCTCATGTGCATCTAGCTGGTAACTTGCCACCTGCCCCCTGCCCCCTGCCGAGCAGCGTGCCGTGGGCGCACTCTCTCCTGCTGCGGTTGCCTCCTCCCGTCCACTGTGCCTTGCAGTGCCGGCATGCAGGACCGGCAAAACCCACGCCAACAGGTCTGGCTGTGCTTGCTTGGCCTTCCCAGGCCCGCATGGAAAGTGACAAAGCACAAGTGCAGAGCAGACCAAGAGCCAAGCCAAGAGCAGACTGCTTTGCCATTGCTCTCACTCATCTTGCTTCTTTGCACCAACAATGCCGGCCTGTGCCACATCTAGACTCTGGGACTTCCAGGTTTGTACCTGACAGTTGCCTGACAGCCGCAAGCCCTGATGGCCTGTTCGAAGGTATGAATTTTCTCCTCACCATCTCTTCTCCTTCAGCCTGGCTCTTGCAGACTTCTTGACCTGTCTTGAGAGTACCGGGTTCCGTGCAAGGCTGTTGAGTGCTAGACAGAGACAGGTGCGATACATATGATAGGAGCTGGACAGAGTGCAAGCTGCCAACAAGCTGCCGATGATCTGCTGGCATGGGCACCTGTCCATATTTGGCATGCTCTGTGCCCACAAGTACCGTCCGTGGTACTGGCCGACGGTTCAAGCCTTATAATGCCAGTCTGCGAGGCACGAGAAGCTGCAGAAGCAATGTTTATTGTTTTTGCACGTTTGAGCGCCCACTCCAGTCACCGCCTCTATAGCACAGTGGCAGTGCGTGTCACTCGTAATGACAAGGTCGGGTGTTCGATCCACCCTGGAGGCATTGACAGCGCTCGCGCTTACTTCTTTTTGTCTCTTGCCTCGCGGCCCGCTGATGCCCCTTTTGCCGAAGCTGCAGTTTCGTTCCTGCGTGTGCAATTTGGGGCCACGATCCCGCAAACCTTGTTGCGCAAAAGGTCCGCTCAGTTGTGAGGAGTCATGCCTTTCCGAGGCTGGGCTGTCAGGATCTCGGTGTCCTGAGGTAAGGCAGCTAAGCAAGACGGGTCGGGACTGATGCAATAAAAGGAAGAACGGAAACCTCGAGAAGCCGGAAAAGCCGCACGACGGAGGACCGCAAAAAAGCAAATGCCCCCACACAGGATCGAACTATGGACCTTTCGCTTACTAGGCGAACGCTCTGCCACTGAGCCATAGGGGCTTGTTGAAGGACGGAGCTTTTGTTGCACCCATGAGCCGCGGCTGAGCTCAGCTCCGTCGAATGACCTCAGCGAGATCCAAAGCCACACGCGCGCACAGGAGGCGTGCAGACTACGTTGTACGTTGAGAATCAGGTCTCAACATCAGCTTACAGCTCGTCCTTGCGAGAGGGTGCGACGGGACCGAGGACGGGACCAGGCAAGGACCAGGACGGGACGCGGAAGCGGCGGAGAGAGCTTGCGGTCCACCCGCGGTTCTCCGCCGAAAGCTGTGTGACTCAGTTGCAATGCTTGACAGCAGCAGCACGTCGAAAATTGACCCGATCTGCGATATTTCTATCCCTGGAAGCCGAAACGAGCGGCAAGTCCGAAGGTGGTGCCAGAAACAGCATCAGAGGATGCCGACTTGCAGCACACGACTCGTGGCCCCGGACTGGTCCACAGCGAGTCTTTTCAGCTCCAATGAGCTCAGAGCCGCGCTGAGCGACACGTCGATGCAGGAGCTGCGCCTTGACGAATCAAATGCGGATGGACGTGTCGAAGGACCTGAGTCTGACGGGCAGAGAAGCGCCAGGCGCCCTGTACACGCGCGCAGAGAGAGGTAGATTCGCCCTGCAACCTGGAAGGAGCGCCGAGCGAGGGCAGAGCGAGAGGGGAGGCGCGGGGTTCGTGCTGCGCGCGAGAGACGCGTCGAGGCCCAACACGGGCGTGCGCTTCTCCGTCTCTCGCTCGTGTGCGCAACGAGTGCCACCAGCAGCGTAGCAGGATGTACCGCCAGGCCAGTACCGGCTCCGACATCCCGCTCTCCACCTAGCAAGTCTCGTCTCCCGTCTTTTCCCCTCCCCGCGCTGCGCGCACACCGAACGGGCGCTGTGGCTGTCGAGCACAGTGCAGCGGCAGATCTGAGCTGACCTTCATACGCTTTCACAACTCTGTCTCTGTGTCCTGCGGCCGTCCCCACGCGCTCCCGCCCCGTTCCTGCACGCGCCTCTCCTCATCGCCCGGTTCGAACTTGTCGTCCAACTCACCTCTCGCCTCTCTGCGCCCGATCGCGATGCACAGCCCGCAAGGTGCCAGCGGATCCAACCCGGCATATGGCGCAAGCTATCCCGACAAGAGCTACCCGACCGTATGTCTCCATCCGTTCGCACTTCCCGATATCCTCGCAGTCAGCCGGACCTCGTCTGCGCGCGGGTGCGGCCGGAAGGTTTTCGCCCGCTGCGGAATGAACGGGTCCACAGGCCTTTCGCTCGAGCGCTGGGCTGACCGAACTTGCGCCGGCAGAGCAAGCGTCCCCGTCGCTGGTGGCCCTGGATTGTCGGCGCCATCGTGGCCATCGTGATCATCCTTGCCGCTGTGCTTGGTGGCGTCCTCGGCTCGCGCGCCGCCAACGACGACGACAACGACACCAAGAGCAACGCCGCCGCCGACCGGGGCAGCAACAGTGGCGTTGCGAGCGCCGCAACCCGCACGCAAGGTAGCGGCGCCTTCGCCGTCGTCCCGACTGTGCGCTTCAAACGCTCCCTGCTGACAAACAGACCTCGTGCGAGCTGACACACTGGACGCACAGGCCACGGATCAGTTTGGCAACCCCATGTATCCCTCGGCGACCGGCTCCGCTCAAATCGCCGAGCCAACCATCAGCACCTCCAACTCGTCTCTCGCGTGCACCGCTGACGACACGTCGTCCATCTCGCTCGACTCGCCGAAGACGACGCACCCGCTCCTGATCGCGACCGAGAACCGCTGGTCGTGCCTGCCCTCCCTCATCGAGGCCGACTCGTACATGTCGTACTGGAACGACACGGTCTTCCAGAACGCATCTCGCTTCTACGACACGGATACTCCCGCGTACATCCCCGATGGCGGCCTCGGCGGTTCGGGTGTTCTCGATATCGCGCGCGAGGTCCAGCTCCGCATCAAGCACTGGGCCTACGCCTACAAGCTCTCGGGTGACGTCCGCTGGGTCAACCGCACATGGGAGGAGCTCCAGGTTGCTGCCGGTAACACGTCGACATCGTTCGGCAATGCGGGCGACAACTGGAACAGCCAGCACTTCCTCGATGTCGCCGAGTTCACCGAGGCGTTCGCGCTCGCGTACGACTGGATGTACGACGCATGGACGGCCGAGCAGCGCACGGCTATCGCCTGGTCTATCATCACCCTTGGTCTTCAGCATGGCCTCGACGCGATCAACAACGACTCGGCGTGGTGGCGCCAGGTCCAGGGCAACTGGAACTGCGTCTGCAACAAGGGTCTCATGATGGGCGCCCTTGCCATCGTGAACGAGGACCCGACCGGCACTATCGCCCGTCAGATGATCGACCTCACGGTCCCGAACGCTGTCGAGTACTGCTCGTTTGCCACGGCGGCCAACGACGGCACCTGGACCGAGACGCCGAACTATTGGTGCGTGGATTGTCACATCACCGTCGCAGATGGCTGTGACGGGCAGCGCTCACTCCGTCTTCCGTCATCCACTACAGGTACTTCGGCACGTACAGTCACGTCGAGATGGCCGCGTCGCTCCTCACCGCGACGGGCTCGACACAGAACCTCCTCAGCGTTCACGAGGACGGCACCAAGTACACGGCGCTCTACCACATGCACACGACCGGCATGCAGGGCCTCTTCTCGTACGGCGACGCGGGCCCCAACAAGTACACTGCGACCGCGAACGGCATCATGTTCTACGGCCAGCAGTACAGTGCGTTCAGGGCCTCTTTCGCTTGAGTCTTGTCGCCGCTCATCTGTCTTGCCCGCAGACCTCCCGGTCTACACGCTCTTCCAGCGCGACCGCGGCGATGCCCCCGAGCCCATGTCGCTCCTGTACTACAACCCGCAGGTTGAGGGCCAGTTCTTCCAGGGCCTCGCGCTTGACCGCCACTTCTCCAACTCGACCGACTCGTGGTTTGCCGCCCGCTCGAGCTGGACCGACAACGACGGCACGTACATCGCCATGAAGTCGGGTTACCTCCAGGGTCACCAGACGCACGGCGACCTCGACGCGGGCACGTTCGTGCTCGATGCCATGGGTGAGCGCTGGGCGGGCGAGCTCGGTTCGGGCGACTACCTCTCGCAGGGCTACTTCGACAGCGAGGCGCAGGACTCGCCGCGCTGGCTCTACTACCGGAAGGTGCGCACGCGGACCACGCACTTGCACTCTCCGACGACTGCTGCTGACGTGCACACTTTGATTCTTCCAGCGCACTGAGGGACAGAACACGATCCTCGTCAACAAGCAGAACCAGCTCGTCACGGGCCAGCCGACCACCTCGTTCGGATCGACCAACGACGAGCAGGACGCGCTTGTCTACACTCCGAGCAACTCGTCGACGGCCTACTTCACTACCGACATCTCCGAGATGAACGAGGCTACTTCTGTACGTTCGGCCTGCGATCTCTCATCGTAACGCTTTCGGATCTGACGGATTCTTTCGTCGCGCAGTCCGCCAAGCGCGCGATTCGCTTCCTCAACGGTCGCCGCCAGGTCCTCCTTCGCGACGAGATCACGTCGACCGCGGCTGTTCAGTGGCGCATGCACACGAACGCTACCGTCACGCTGTCCGACTCGGACCGCACTGCAACTCTCGAGCTCAACGGCAAGACGCTCATCGCGACGCTGCGCTCGCCTTCGGGCGGCACGTTCGGCACGGCCGACGCCGTGCGCGATCCGTCGGACCCGACCACGACGCAGTACAACGGCAACACGGTCACGATGAGCGAGGACCAGCCGAACCCGGGCGTGACGGTGCTCACGATCGACGTGGCCGAGGGGACCAACGTCATCGAAGTCCTCTTCAACCCGCAGTGGGCCGGCTGGAGTGCGAACTCGTTCGTCTCGCCGCCGGACGTTGCCATCGACGACTGGTCCGTCACGTCGCACGAGTAGACGGCGCACATTTCCTCTCCGTCCTCTCGTCCTTTCCCCCATGCGACTCTACCCTATACCCTCGTCGCTCCCTAGCCCCCTCGCCTCATCTCTTTCCTCGGCATCGTCTCTCCTTACTCTCACGCGCGCGTAAATACAGACACTAGGCTTCTTCCGGACAATGCTTCGTGCGCCCACGCGGAGACAGAAGAGAGGATCGCGAGCAGACCTGAACCGAGGCACTGGACCGTCGTCGGTCTTGTCGACCGCCGTTTACGAGAAGGGAACAAGCGTGTTTGCGTTTGAACAACAACAGAACAGAACAACAAGCAGCCCCGGCCTCCGCCCAGCGCCTCACGCTCCCCCGCCGCAGCTCGTCTCGCGCAGCACGACCCTCCGGTACAGCTCGTCGAGCTCGCCCTGGCTCGCGGCGAACCAGCGCGTCTTGAGCGCCTGCGCGGCCGTGAGGCGCGTATGCGGGTCTTGCGACAGGAGGTGCGAGAGGAGCGCGCGGACTGCGCAGTCTCGACAGCACCGTCAGAGGAACGAAAGCCTCGCAGGAGGAGGAGGAGAGAGAGTGAGCGCGCGCGCACCGGCCGAGTCCTCGCTCCCGAAGCGCATGGCCGGCATGGCGATGTCGCCCCGGACGACGTTCTCGCACACGTGCTGGTCGGCCGGGTTGGCGCCGAGTTCCTGCAGGACCGACGCGCCAAAGAGCGAGGCGGCGGCGTCGTCGTTGGCGGCGGCCGAGCAAGGGGACGAAGCCGAGGGAGAACGCCAGGGCTCGAACGGGTGCCCGCCGGTCAGGAGCAGCGCGAGGAGGATGCCCTGCGATGATGCGAGGAGCCGAGTAAGCGTGGTACCAGCTTGAGAAGAGCGAGGCTTTCGGGCGCACGGTCGCCCACAAGTCGGCACGCTTGCCGTCGTAGCCTGTGCAGGACGCCACGATTGATATTCTTCGAGTCAATAGCTCGTTCGGGGCAAGACGGCAAAAGCAGCACAGCCCGGAGACGCACCTTCGTGCCGCGTCCACGCCACGAGCTGCTCGGGCGCCATGTACTGCAGCGTGCCTGCGTGGTGCGACGACCCCTGTAGCGCGATCGCGACCCGAGCGCGGAAGAATGCGCAGACGCACCCTGGAGCGACTTGAACTGCTGCGTCGCGTACCTCGCCTGCCCAAAGTCGGCGAGCTGCTCGAACCCACTTTCTCGCATCAGCCGCGTGCTCCGTCCTTGGGAGCGTCCGAGCCGAGGTCAGGAGCTGCGCAGCGCACCTGCACCTTCGGGAACCTCCCTGCCCCTCCGCCGCCGCCGCCGCCTCCAGCGCCGGTGTGGTGCGCGAGGATGACGTTCTCGAGCTTGACGTCGCGGTGGGCGATGTTGAGCTCGTCGTGGAGGTACTGCAGTGCGTGGAGGAGCTGGTAGAGGAGCCACTTGCCTGGTGAGCAGGCCAAGGCGTTAGCGGAATTGAGGGGTGGGGAAATGGAGAAGAGCGTACCTTCGGGCGCATCGAGGCGGCCGTGCTTGAGCAGGTAGGAGAAGAGGTCGCCGCCTGGAACGCTGTGCAGCTCGCACGCGCTTGTGAGCGCACCGTGACCCGCAAAGCGAGCATAGGTGATGCATGCAGAGACGGCACGCACAGTTCGAGGAAGATGTGGCTTCGCATAGACATCTAGGTGAGCGACGTGTACGAGCCTGTAGATGCAGCACGTACACCGAAAGCTCGTCGACCTCGACCGCCTCGACGCGATTGATGTTAGGCTGCGAGCGGTCCCAGTCGCGTCAGCCGTGGGGCCGAGGCGGAGACGGCAGCGAAGGGCCAAGCGGCGCCTGAACTATACGCACGTGCGACGCGGCCTTGAGCAGGTCGACCTCGCGCTGAATGACTTCGAGGCGGTCGCGGTTGACGCGCGTGCGCTGCAGCTTCTTGCACGCGACTTGCTTGAGGGTCTGTGTTCGCGCGGTTTCGTTGTGAGCGAGACGCTTGCGAATCGAGGACGCACACTGCCCAGGAGACGGCGCCGAGCGCACCTTGGTCGAGAGAGCGAGGTGGACGTGCGAGAAGGCGCCGCTGCCGAGCGTGCGGTCGAAGACGAGAAAGTCGCCTACGCGGACGGCGGCTGGAGCAGATTCGGCGGTGGTCGAAGCGGAAGCAGCAGCAGCGGGGCCATCAGACAAGGAGAGGACGGGCCTGGCGGCCGTGTGATGGTAGCGGAAGAGCTGTCCGGCAATCCTGCACGAGCCAGAGAGGAGGAAGGCAGAAGCGCGTGAGGAGCGGAACCGAGAGCCGTAAGAGAGCAAGAGGAGGGCAGCAGACTCGATGCGGTCGCCGTCGCAGAGGACGACGGTGCAGTGGTGCAAGCGGCGGTCATTGTGAAGGGTGCCGTTGGTCGAGTGGTCGTCGAGGCAGACGAGCGTGTCGCCCGTGTCGGCGGTGAGGGCGTAGACGCGGGCGTGGCGGGTCGAGGCAGCGGGGCTGTCGATGCGGTAGTCGCAGCTGCGGCTCCTGCCGAGGTGGAACGCGCGGTCGAGCTGCACGACGAGGACTGCACCGCCTCGCGACGGGGTCAGCGGGGCGTCGCGGCGCAGGACCAGCTCGCCTGGCTCGGGCGCACCCTGGGTGCCGTGCTGCAGGGTCCTGGTGACGAGTCTGGAGCACTCGCTGGACGGCTGAGCGTGGGGCGGAGGCGGGGCGAGGGCGAGCGATGAGCGCGACGGTGGGCGCGGTGCGGGCGGGGCGGGGAGGAGGGTGCGCCTGCGCGGGTTGCCGAGGAGCGCCTGGGCTGCGCTGACCATGGCTGCGGCCGTCTCGCGCGCACTCGAGGCCAGCTCGGAGTGGAGAGAGGAGCAGAGCAAGGAGAGGAGCGCAAGAGCGAGCACTCTCTGGACCCTCGCAACTCTGACACTGCGCGCCAGGCCGAGATGGACCAGTTTGACTCGCTGCTCGACCTCGAAGAGCAGTTCTACCAGCGCGGATTCGCCCAGGGCCTCCCGCACGGCCACCTCCACGGCCTCTTCGAGGGCCGCGAGCTCGGGAGGGACAACAGCTGGACCCTCTGGGAGGAGATCGGCTACATCCAGGGCATGGCCCTCGTGTGGAAGTGCATCCTCGCCCTCCAGGGCACCGACTCGGGCAGGTGCGCCCGCACTTCGCCTCGTCCTCCTCCTCGGCGAGCTCACCTTCCCTCTCTCTCTCACAGGGCCGTCCAGTCGCTCGACCAGATCCTCGCCCTCGCAGCCGCCTTCCCGACCTCGAACGACTCGTCCTCCCTCGACCTGTCCGCAGGCGGCTCCGGCGCAGCCGACCAGCAAAGCCACGGCGGCATCGACATTGCCGCGCACCTCTCGACCCTCCGCACAAAGTACCGCACCGTCTGCGCCGCGCTCGGAGCCCGCCCGCGCATGGCCGTTAGCAGCGGCGCGGACCAAAAATCCCCGGCGGCGACGGCGGCGGGAGCACCAGGCGATGGTCAAGCGGAAGCCGCGCGTGCCGCGAGCCTGAGCATCTGAGGCGACTTGCCTCTGCTCCCCTGCACGAGGTGCGCTTCGTCTGTGCCCGTCTCTCTTGTCAGTCGAGGCTGAACCTCTGCTGCCGGGCAGGTCCGACCAAGAGCCGCCTCGCCGGCCCCTCGCAACGCCGCCTCGCGCCCGGGCGACGCCCCTGCGCCTCGAGAGCACTCAGGTGCGCCCACTGACATGCGAGATGCCGGTCGAACGCGAAATGACTGGTCGCCTGACGCAGGGTCCCCGCAAGCCTGCTCGAGGTTCTCGCCGTTCCGCGCGACGGCCGCTCGACTCGATCTCAGCAAAGCCGCATCAACTCGCGTCAAGGTAGCGACGACGACCACTCAGAAGGCACATGGACTGGCGATGTGACTGCAATGAGAATCGGAGTAGACACACTACCGCTCGGGCACGCTGCCCGCCCGCCCGAGAGCCTGCAGCCCAACCCCTCAGTCATCCCTGTCCCCAACCATCCCGACCCTCCCGCTCCGCCTCATCCTCTCGCCGAGGTCCATCCCGCCGCCAAACACCTTTCCCTGCGCCTGGCTGAGGAACCTCGGCCCCGCCTCGCCCATGCGCCTGCGCTCCGCCTCCTCGCGCTCGAGCGCCTCGGCGTCCGCCGCGTCCTGCGCGACGAGGCGCGCCGAGCGCGACGCGCTCAGCTCGGCCGCAGACGACTGCATCGCCGCGAGGCGGGCCGCGAGCGCCGCTTGCCGCGCAGAGTCGTCGGCTGCTGTGGAGGGAGGCGGGGCACGGCGAGGGGCGCTCGCGCTGTGCGACGAGGCGGCGGCGGCGGCGGCGGGAGGGGCCCCGCTGCGCGCGCCGTTCGAGCCGCCGTGGTAGCGGTCCTCGTCGCGACGGCGGTCGTCGTGGTGCCGCGGCCGGCTGTCGAACTCCGGCAGGCGGCGCGCAGGAGGCGAGCGCGGGCGGTCGTCGTAGCGCGCCGACGACGGAGGACGGCGCTCGGCATCGTCGTCCCCGTCGCGCCGGCTGCGAGAGTCACGGTGGTCGTGGCGATGGCTCCTGTGCCGCTCGTCCTCAAAGTCGCGCGCCGAGCGAAAGTCGCGCGCATCGTCGCGGTGGTGGTACCCGCGGCGGGGCGAGCGCGAGCGCGACCTGCGGCGGTCCGAGTCGCGATCGCGGTCGCCGTGCCGGTGCCGGCCGGGCGAGTCGTCCCTCCGCCCGCTGCCGCCGTCCTTCCTCCGCTCGTGCCGCGCGTCGCGCTCGGCCCTCCGCGCCTCCCGCCTCGCCCGGCGCTCCTCCTTGGTCTCACCGTCGCCGCGCGAAGACGAGCCGCCTCCCCCGCTCGCGGCCTCGCGCGCAGCGAGGATCTCGCGCCGCTTGCGCGGGTCCTTCATCATCTTCTCGTACTGCGCCTGCTCCTGCCGCTTGATGGCGAGGAGCGGGTCCTCGCGGATCTTGGACGCCGTGTCGCGCGCCGTGTTGGCGTTCTGCACCGACTGAAACGAGCCACCGGGAGCTTCGTTGTTCGGCTGCGCGAGAAGCTGCCGACGCGAGTCAAACGTTAGCACCAGATCGAGGCAGCGAGGGAAAGAACCAGCATGTCGTACCTGCTCTTCATTCCCCTTGAGCAGCTTGTCGACGCGCTTCTTGCCGAGCAAGTACGCCTCCATCTCGTCCGCGTTCAACCCAGTCCCCTCGGCCGGCGCAGCGTACATCCAGTCGACGCGCTCCTCGCGCTTCTTGCCGCCCGCGGCCTCCTGCAGGCGCTGGAGCTCCTGCACGGCCCGCTCCTGCTCGAGCTCCTTCTGCAGCTGCTGCAGCTTCTTGCGCTCCTCGAGCGCCTCCTTCTCCTTTTTCCACACGCGCTCCTGCAGGCGACTGGTCCGGTCAGCGGGCGGTCAGGGACAGGAGATGACGGGAGGGAACGCGGCGGACCTGGTTCGCAAACGTCCCCGTGTGCCACGCTGTGAGCGAGGAAAGAGCGTAGCATCAGCTACAGTCCCGAGCAGTCGGGAGCAAGTGCCACGCACACTTCTTCATGTTGAGGTCGCCTCCGCCCATCTTGTCTGGTCAGCGCGATGGCGCGGGGTGGTTCGCGGTGGGAAGCGAGGAAGGAGGCTGCGAACGAGCTCGAGGAGTACCCAAGTGCACGAGGGCCCGATCAAACACTGGTCCGAGCGGATGCGAGCGTGAGGTGGAGCGAAGAGGGCCAGGAGCGTGAGGGGATGGTGGCAACGGGCGCGCAGTCAGAGTGTGCAGGACATGTATGTTTGATTTGGCTCCGCTTCCCGTACTGCACTGGTGGTTTAGTGGTAAAATTGGGCATTGCCAGCTTCGTCTGAGTTGCCTAGCCCCGGGTTCGATTCCCGGCCAGTGCATTTTCTTTTTCTCGCCCGGGGCACCTCTCGCTGTGCTGCGGTCTACTTGGGATGATGGCTTCCTTTGTGCTTGCTCACGATCGTCTGTCGCGCTGCACTCCTCCCCACGAGCGCTGCCGCGACTGATCGACTCGACCTCCGGCGCCATTTGGTCCGCCTCCCGTCATCGTCTGCTTCTCACAGCTCTGCCCAGTGGACTCTGGTGCACTTTTGTCCCCGCCCAGCATGTCGGCTGCGGCGACGGGCGGCCCCTCCGCTGCGTAGGCGATCACGCCGTCACCGTTCGGAGCGCTCGAACCGCTCGACGAGGTGTTCGTCTCGCCCGACGTGGCCATCAAACAAGCCCGCGCTACCCTCTGCCAACCCTTACCGTCGTACACTGCACGCGAGCGCCTCACGCCAGCTCAGGCGCTCAGGGGCGAGCGCCCGCGGACGCCCACGCCTCGCCCTCGCACGCCCAAGCTGGCGGACGCGACGGGCCTGCAGTCCCCCAAATTGCGCTCCGCTCAGCTCGATACGCACTACATTATCGCGCTCCTGCAGTCCCTCGACACGTACATGACTACCCTGCACCAAGGCGTCGCGCCTCTTTTGGGCGACAGCTTGTCGCCGCATCGGCCGGTCTTCTATGCTAAGGATCTGTCCTATGACTTCGAGAACCACGACCTCGATCGCAAGCTCTTCGGCTGGATTGACAAAAGTGTCGTTGCTGTGCTCAACACGCTCACGTCCCCGCTCAGCCTCACGTGGTCCGCGAGCCACGACAACTTTGCCTCTCTTTCGGTCGGCTCGGGCGAGACAAAGTTCCTCTCGACGGCCACGTCGGACTACGCCGTGACCCCCGACGGGCTCGAGTTTCTCGGCGGGCGCGGCGAGGTCCAGCCTGGGAAGAGGCAGTACATGTCGGACGTGCACAACTACCTCATTGGGCTCGACTCGTTCCCGCCTACCCGAATCAGCTCAAGCGAAGACAAGAAGAAGGAGGTACTGCAGGTGCAGAAGGACGATGGGTCGTGGAGTGGCGGAACGAAGCACGAGCTCATGGCGCTGCAGGTGCGCGCTCCCGCTGTCTTTGCGCTTGTCATGTCTAGCTCTCGTGCTCACCCATGAGCGGCATCAGATTTCGGCCATCGTGGCGTCGAACAAGGTGCGCGTCGAAGCATCGGGTCATGATAGCAAGCACGTCTCGGTCGTCGTCGTGGGGGAGGACTCCTACTTCCACGTACGAGGCACTGCTAGCGATGGCCAGCTCGACTTGAGCGTCTCGCCCCTGTACCAGAACGTCACCGACCGCTACCTCGACCAGCCCGGCGATGTCTCGCTCCGAGCACTCCTCGTCGCAACCTTGCTCGCCACGCTCGCGGGCGACGTGCTCGGGCTGGACCGCAGCGCGTTGCGTTCCAACGCGGAGGCATCGCAGTGTGCGCATGAGGCTGGGTCGCGCAGCAGTGCGGGCGTCGAGGGAGGAAGTGGGCCATCTAGCGGAGGGTCCGGTGCCAGGTTCGGGGGTGCGGGCAGCGGCCCGAGCCTCGGCCCAGCTAGCGGTGGCCTGCAGGACGAAGAGACGGCACCTGGCGAAGACCGGAGGAATGCGTGCGGCAGCTCGAAGGACTCGTCGAGTTTCCGCACGTCGCGCGACGCCGACAGTGATGGCGCAGCGACGGAAGGTGAACGGTTCTTCTCAAGTGCAGATACGTCGTCGTTGGATCAGGCTGACTCAGCAGTCAAGCTCGACAAGGTGCGCTTTCTCGTCTCGTTCTGAAACCTCCAGACTCGCTCACTCGTGCTTGATGCTCGGTGCAGACCTTGTCGTGTTATGTCAGCGTCCAGTACGGCATCGTCAAGAGCGAGTGCATTGAGATCGTGTTCCATCAGGTGCGCTCGCTCGGCTCAACCCTTGTCCGCTTCCTCACCGCTCTCCTGCAGGTCAACGTCGACACAATCACCTTTCCACCCTATCTCATCCTTGACCAGCTTCTCGCGTCCCGCGAAGGCACCGTCATTGCCGCATCATCAAGCCTCGGCTGCGTCTTCAAGCTTGTCGAGCGTAGCGGCGACTACCTGCAGGACGAGATCAACAACGAGATCGACGTCTACGCCAAGCTGTCTGCGTCCGATGAAGGGCGCAAGCTTTGCTTGCCGTTCCTCGGAGCGTTCACCTCGCCGGATGGTTACGTCGGGCTTGCTGTCAAGCTTGCCGAGCCCATCTTTCAGTGGCGAGACTGTGACCCGTGAGTTCCAGTCTGCCGCCTGCCTGTTCTGCGTTAGAGTTCTTCCTGCTGACTCTTCGCGCCACGCAGCACAGAGCTCATCAAGCTCCTTGGCGGCCTGCACAAATCTGACCTCGTCCATGGCGACATCAAGCCCTCGAACTTTGCGCGTCTTGCCAACGGACAACTTCGGTTGCTCGACTTTGGGCGCACGCGTAGAGGCACGCAGGAGGAGATGCAGGCGGAGATGGCGGCTCTCATGGAGGAGTTGGATGGGGTATAGAACCTGAGGTGTGACGATTTGCGGCAACGGGCTCGCGAGTCCAGCAGACTTCCAACGCGCTGGGGCACATCTTGCTCCCGTCCGCAAGTCATGGCTCTGAAAGCAGCAGAGAGACACGGCCATGCACGAATGGCGAGTTTCCGTGTCTGCTGAATATCAGATACTACATGTTGCGACAGGCCCGGTAAGGAGGGTGGGATGGTGCAAGGTGCGAACGAAGAGGTATCAAGGCAAGGCGGGTAAAGCTGCGCATGCGAGGGGGACTGCGGGGGGTACTACTGCTGATGCAATGGGCGGGCTAACGAAGAGAGAGGCTGAGAGTGTCTGTAAGAGTGTCATGTGTTCACCTGGAACTGGAGGTTGATTGCGTTGACCCATTGTAGCGAGTCTTTGCGCGCCTTGGCCTTGTCGACGCCGGGGCACTGCAGGTAGCAGATGGCCTTGTCGCCGACCTTGAGGCGAATCACTGCGAGAATTGCGAGTCAGCGAGATCACGGCAAAGTGACGAGTGAGACGCACTGTCGCCGGCAGCACCGAAGAAACTCGCTGGCGGTTCGCTGCGAGGGGTACCAGCGCCGAGCGGCTGCGAGCTATTGAGGCGGAGGACGGTGTAGAGCTCGACGGGCGAATTGGGATCTTGGTCGAGAGGGGGAGGAGGAGCCTTGACGAGGACGAGCAGGTCGGTGCAGAGCAGGCCGATCTGCGAGCGCAAATGCCGCATGAGTGACGCCGCGATGAACGCAGGGGGATCGGACATACGAGGCTCATGTGCTTGTTCTCCTGCAGGAGCGTATGGAGCTCTGCCGTCTCGGCGGCGGGCTTTTCGCTCGTAGGACGGTTCGGATCCGGCAACGGCGGTTCAGTCTGCACGACCGAGCGCTTGACTGCGCGAACGAGAGTCTGCAAGTTCGGCGTCAGTAAGGCTGAAGCGATGAGCAGTGTTGACAGGCGTCAAAGGACGTACGAGATTGCCACTGCGGAGCAGAGTACGGTGCGGTTGGACGAGCGGCGATCTGAACCGCGTGACGAGGCGGTTCTGCCAGTGCACGAGTTGCGCGCGACCCTCGTTCTCACGCTTGCTCTCGTTGAGGGTGACGGCGACTTCGTCCATCTCCCGCACGGCGCGCGCGATGACCTGGTGCGGGTCGTCCGGCTCGGCGAGGGCGTCCTGCGCCAGCGGCGACGAAGTCACAGGCGCAGCGTCGACAGGAAAGAGCTCCGGCGTGGCCGAGAGGAGCGTTTCCAAGAGGAGACGGTATCGGGGGATGCGTTGAATCGGGAGCAGGAGGTACGACTCGAGCGAGATTTGCGAGTGCGACGGATGCGCTCGACAGCGCTTCAGAAGCACAAGAGATCAGACAAGAGTCTTCTGTCGAAGATCGCGAGTACGCACCTTCAGCCACGACTTGATGCGCTTCTTCTGGCTCGACGAGAGCGTCGAAGGAAGGCCAGCCGTCGCGTCGAACGCATTCAACGAGCCGAGCGCGGGCGATGAGCCGGACGCGCTAGTCGAGGTGTTGCTGCGCGAGCGACCGCTCGTCTTGGCCCACGTCTGGATGCGGGCGAGAGCGTCGTCGAAGCTGTTGATGTACGACGAGTAGATCCTGCGAGCACGCGGAGTAAGCGATCGCACAACGCTGATCTTTGGCGAACGGACTGACTTCATGAAAGACGCGTGCTGCACGAACACGTCGCCGATGTGGCCAGCGACGACGACCGAGTCTCCGCCTGCCCGGTTGGCCGCGAGCAGGTCGGGCAGCAGTACCTTACGGTGGAAGTCGCGGATGGCCTCCTGCATTTTGTGACGACAGAATGAGTCAGTGCGCTGCCGACGAATCGGGTGAGCGGGAACGACGTACGATATTGCCGAAGACAGCTCGCCGCTCCACCGAAGGCAACACCGTGTCCTTCCTTCCGCCATTCGCGCTGCCACTCACCGGCACGCTCGCGCTTGCAACGTAGATTCCGCAGAGCTCCTCGAGACCACGAAGGTAGGACTGCTCCGTCTGGACAATCTCGTTGAGAACCGCCTCGCGCTTGACCGGGTCGTCGACCGCGGGCTTCTTTGCCGTGTCAGCAGGTGACGGCTCGGAAGGATCGGGCAAGTCCGTATCGTACGACTGCGAGACGCGGAACGACGAGCTTCGGTACATCGATCCGGCTGTCGAGCTGCCGGCCGACGGCAGGCGACGCGTGCTCTGAGCGCGGCGCATAGCGTTCGCGGGCGAAGCAGGACGCGCCGCGGAGTTACTGTCACCGGGCGAGAGTGCGCCGAGGGAAGGCGAGTGCCGCAGCGGCGGAGGCGCGAAGGCGGAAGAATCGACGGGCGGTACAGGCTGAAGAGACGGGTCTGATGCGGGCGAGAGATCGTCGAGGTCGCGCAGATAGGCGAGAATAGACTGAAGCGCGTTCGAGTAGTTTTGCGGCGCTTTGCTCGGAGCGGATGGGCCGCGAGGCGAAGGAGGCGCCACGAATGCGTCGAGGAGGAGGAAAGATCGGCGCTTCGAGACAGGTGCCGTTCGGTCGCCGTGGAGCGCCATACTGCCCTCCACAGCAGAGTTCCTTGTCGATCCGAAGCGCCTCTTGCCCTTCTTACCGACCGAGCCAAACATCCTGCCGCCGCCGCGCTCCGCGTCCGACTCTTCGCCGCGCGTGACCGGCTGCGAGAACGTCCTCGACTCGGCTTCGAGAGCGCCGGGGCGCAGAGGCGGAGGCGGGACGAGCGGCGGCTTCGAAGCGTTCGAGCCGGACCGCAAGCGCGAGGCGCTGACCTTCTTCAGCAAGCGGCCCCACTTGCGCTTTTCCCTCTTCTCGCCCGTCGCCGCGGCGCTCTCGCTCCCGCTTAAGGCCGGGGACGGACCGAGCGGAGGCGACATCGGCGGCGACATGGGCGGAGAGACGGCAGGCGACATGAGCGGGCTCGCTGTGACGCTCGCCTGGACGCTGCCGGACGCGTGACGGTCGCGACCCGACGAGACAGACGCTTTGAACGCTTCGACGAGGTCGACTTGCGAGGGCGGGCTCGAGAAGGCGTTGTAGATGGGCGTAGCCGAAGTCGAGCGGAAGAATGGCGCAGGTGACGCGAGTGGCGGCGACGTGACGAGCGCCGCAGAGTCGGGCGAGAGCGATGTCGGCATCGGGCGAGGCGAGGGAGCGAGTGAGGCTGGCGTGAGGTGAGGCGATGGCGCGAGCGACGGCCTGCGCGAGACGGGCACGCTGGCAGGCGCGAGTGCGGGCGAAGGAGTCGGCAGCGCATCGGCAAGCGGTGCGCACAGAAGCGGCCGAATGACGCTCTGGAACTGCCAGTGGAACGGATTGCCGTCGACGAGGAGCGTCTCGAGCGCTCCCAGCCGCGCCAGCCACGCCGGGAGTGCCTTGAGGCGGTTATTGCGCAGCGCGAGTGTGTGAAGTCGGCCCAGCGAGGCAAGCGACGATGGGAGAGTCGTGAGATTGCACTCGTCGGCCAGGAGCAGAGCGAGGGCGGGCAGGGTGCCAAGGAAGACAGGCAGAGTACCCGTGGCGAAGGAGTTGCCTGAGAGATTGAGCTCCTCGAGGAAGACGCACGCCGCGATGGCGGACGGCACCTCCGACAAACCACACGAGCCGAGGTCGAGGACGACGAGGCCGTGCAGGAGCGTGGGGATGGCGAGGGTGAGGAGCGGGGCGATCTCGAACGGCGTCGTGCAGCGTGAGAGGATGAGGTGCGTCGTCGCTGCACGAATCAAACAATCAGCGTCTCGACGTTCATAAGATTGTGGGCGATGGAAACGCACCCGGCGGCAGCTCCTTCCGATCGATCGCCTTCCCGCTCCAATCGACCACATCTTCGACCACGGGCTCGACATCCGCGCCTGCGTTCATTCCGATGCCGAGACCCAGCCAAGCAGGCTCGTCGTGACCCCAGAGGCTCGAGGCCGTCCCGCCCGCCTGAGCCTTCTCAATCGCCGGCGAAGGCAGCACCAGACTGCTCTCCTGGCTCGAGGGCGCCTCCAGCGAACTGAAGGCGCCGTGTCCTCCCGCGAACGCCGGCATCGGCACTTGTGGCGCACGCGAGCCGCGCAGCGCCGGTCTAGGCAGCCCAAACGACTCGTCCTCGTCGTCTTCGTCGTCCTCCGTCGCGTCAACGTCGGTTGTCTCGACAAAGTCGGTCGTCTCGCCGTATGCAAATCCATGCGGGTACGGGAACGACTCGCCGTCCGTCGTCATCCCACCAGGGCTCATGAGCTGATCCAGGCTCGGCTGCCCGCGCAGGATGGGCGCGCGACTCGCGCCGGCAGGAATGGATAGAAGGGACGGTTGGCGCTCTGCGAGTGGCGAATTCGAGTAGAGCGACGAGGCACCGCTCGCTTCACGTGCGCGGAGGCCGGCTGAGCGGCGCGGACGGGGTGCAGGCGCGAGATTCTGGGTCTCCAGGCGAAGCGGGAGGGCGGGTACGGGCGAAGGGGCTTGTTCGGTCGCGCGACTGCCGCTTGAAGCGGGGCGCACGGTGGATGAAGGGAGCACGAGTGTGCGGTCGTCTGTCGTCGGAGCCGCGGTTGCGGTAGGCGGAGCCAGCTCGCCCCACTCTGTCGGCGGCGCAAGCTGCGAGTGCGCCGACAGCGGAGGAAGCGGACTGGGCAGGCTCTGCGCGTAGGCGGACAGGCGTGCGAGCTCGCGCGCAAACTCGCCTTCGCCGTCGAAGCTCGGACGGGCGGAGGAAGGCGGGAGCTGTGATGCGAAGGAAGGGGGAAAGCCGATCCCGAGACCGGCGAGAGTCTCAGCCTGCGCAGGAGTGGGGAGCGAAGGCGGGGCAAGGGACGCCGGTTCCAGGCGCAAAGGGACTGCTGGCGCGCGCTTTGATGAAGCGAACGGCGGCGCGTCCTCGCCGGCGCTCATTTGGCTCGGGACCGCCGGACTCGCCTGCGACGACGAGCTTGGCGACGTGTAGCTCGCCGTTGTCGCGGGCGTGGCGGTCAGCCAGTCGAAACCACTGCCGTTCGCCATGTCGTCGGCAGTCGAGAACCCGCCGCTCGAGGCGCGCGTCCAGCTCGAACCATTCGCAAGCGAAGACGGCGTGTAGACGGCGCTACTCGCCCGCGAGGACGAAGGCGTGCGCGGAGCGCTCAGCGTCGTCGAGAGAGGCGGGCGGGCGCGGGGTTGCGCGAGACTCGACGGTGCAGGCTCGACCTCTGGCGGGACGGGCGTGGCGGGCGATGGCGCACTCGGCTCTTCCGCCGCCTCGGCGAGAAGAGCGCCCGTGTGTCCGATGCTCGCTACACTGCTGCGATTCGCGATGCTCGGGAGCGAAGACGACGCGGCGCTGCTCGCACGACTGCGCGGGCTGGTCGCGCGCGAGAGCGATGTTTCATCGGTGTAGGCGGACGAGATGCGCGTTGAGGGCGGGCGAGCGGCGCTTTTGGCAGGTAGGGGCGGTCGGGGCCGCGCGCGCACGGGCGAGTCGGCAAGCGCGGCGAGTGCGGCGGAGCTGAGTGTGCGACTCGAGGCGGGTGGAGGAGCCGGCGTGGGCGAGGTGGAGCGCGAGACCGAGGGTGTCGACAGCAGTGGCGAGTCGACAGCGGAAGGAGGGCGGGTGTAGCTCGGAGCACTCGGAATAGACGCATCGGACGTAGTGGAAGTCCGGTTCGACGAGGAGGCACGCGTCGCTGAAGCGGGACGAAGCGCTCCCAGCTCGCCCTGCGCGTCCTGAGTGACACTGAAAGGCACAGGGCTCGTCTCGTGCTGCCCCTGCACCGCGGCGAGGCTGGGTCTCCTCTGCGGCGTGCTCCTGCCCGCAGCTGCGCAGTCTCCATCCTCGCTGGCCTGCCGCTCGACCGCCGCGATGCGTGCGCGGACACTGCTCCCACCTGCAGGCCCTTTGCTCAGCGCTGCACTGTGTACGCCCGTCTGCTCTGCCGAGGGTGCGTGCGCGTCGAGGGATGGATCGTCGCTGAGCGGGGCGGTGCGGGCGGCGAAGCGCGAGTGCGCGAACAAGTCGGGCTGCTGCTCGTCCAGCGGCGCATGTACGCTCGCAGTGGAGCTCCTCGGCTCGCTCATGCGGCGCTCAGAGCCGGCTGCGGCAAGCACAGACGGCGACGGACGTCCGAAAGCTGATGAGACGCGGGTCTGCGGTTCTGCGCACAGAAGGTGTCAGTATAGGCCGGACAGCGTCCAGCGAGAGCTGTGTCACAAGCTCGTGTACTGACTGGTCGGGTTCGAGGTCGATGCGATTCACGTGAAGAGCGAAGAGGCGAGAGCAGGAGACGGACGGCAACCGGCAACATCGCGGTGGCCTTCCCTGGCGCTTTTCGGGGTCACGCGGGCTTTTCGTGAACCCAGTGAACCCATCGGTAGCAGTGTAGCGAAAATGGAGCTCCGCATCGACGCGCTCACCTCTTCGTGCTACTGCTTCCGCTTCCGCTTCCCGCAACGCCCTTCGACTCTCGATCTCTTTCCATCCCGAATGATCTGACTCAGACGCGATAGTCTGGAGAAGGCGGAAGAGACGAAAGAGAGCCTGTTGGCAGAGGTCTACGAAGTACAACGACGAAAGGGAGCACGCCCACGAAGAACAGAACGGGCGCGCTCAATACGGGCTCGAGACCGACGGAGACGAAGAGAAGGGTGAACTCGGGAACAAAAGCAAGACCAAGAAGTGCGCAAGTCGGAACCTCCGTAGTGGGGCTGCGCATCAGCCAGCGTTGACGCTCTCGACGCTGCCCATGCTGCTCCTCCGCCTCCGCACATTCCTCCCGCCGATCCCGCCCTTGCCCACCAGCCCGCCGGGCGCATTCGCAGGGTTGAATCCTCTCCCCGACGCGCCCGCCGCCGCTGCAGGCGTTCCCGCGCCAGTCGACGAAGCGGTCGAGGACGAGCCAGACGTCGACCCAGCTGCGGCGTCGCGCTTGCCCAGCACTCGCTGCGGTAGCTTGGTCGGGCTCCCTGGCGGCGCTGCCGCAGCTGCAGCACCCCCTGCGCCGGCGCGGGTCGTCCGTCGCGGGTATCGTCCGCCGCCGCTACTGCTCCCGGCGGCTGCGTCCGCGCCGCTGCCGCCCCCGCCCGATGCAGCCGCCGCCTCGAGCACCGTCTGCAGGTTCTTCGCGCCTTTGCTCCGCGCCATTCCCGCCGTGGGTGCGGCCGTACCCGCCGCTGTCGCAGCGGAAGAGGCGGGCGCAGCCTGTCGTCCGCGCAAGCCGACGCCGGTTCCGATGCGATCCACGATGCGGTTGTCGGCGAGGGCGGAGAGCGGCCGCGCAATGCGCGAGGTGCGCGAAGCCCGCGTGGATTGCGGTTGCTGCTGCTGCGGCGCGGCTGGCACGGCAGGGCGGGAGGAAGAGGAAGCGGAAGTCGAGGCGCCGTTCGAAGTGACAGCGGCGGGTGCGTCGTACTGCAGGCGTTTCTTCGGGCTGTTGGCGCCGACGAGCGCCAGCGGGTCGTCGTCATCGTCGTCGTCCGCTCCTTCCGCCGCATCGAGCAAAACCCCCTTGCCCTTGCCCTCTGCCGCGCCGCCCGTGCTCGTGCGCTTCTTCGGACTCGTGAGCACGACGCCCTCCATCCGCTCCTCCTCCGCCTCGGCCGCCGCCTCGGCCTCGAGCCTCGCCCGCTCCGCCGGCTCGACCTCCTCCGGCTGCGCGACCGCATGCCGCGACCTTCCCGGCGTCTTGCGCGGCTGGCCGGGCACGGCCGCGCCGCCGCCGCGACGGGGCGTGACGGGCGGGTGCGGGTGCGCGCCGGGCGTCGTGGGCGGGTGAGCGCGCGAGGCCGCCAGCTCCGCCTCGTTCGGGGGCGTGATCGGGCGCTTCTCCTCTGCGCCCTCGCCTGCAGCCGCAGATGTACCCGCAGTCGGAGCAGCAGCGGCTGGCCGGCTCGCGGCGGCGAGTGCAGCGCCGGCGAGGCCCTGCTGCGAGGCGAGTTCGGCGCGGAGCTCGTCCTGCGCAGCCCAGCGAACCCACTCGAGCTGGTTCTCGTACAGGAAGTGCTGCTGCGGGCCGACACACGAGCCGGGGCGCATGAGGCGCATGAAGCCGATCGCTGTGGAGTGTTCTTCAGGTCAGCGTGTCTGACAAGGCGAACACGTAGAGAGAGGCAACCGACCCTCGTCTGCGGTGAAGCCGTGCTTGTAGATGAGGTAAGCGCCAATCAGCGTGCCCGTGCGCCCCAGGCCGGCCTTGCAGTGCACAGCAACGGCGCCGCCGGCCGAGATGACGCGGTCCGAGAGGTCGATGAAGCGGCGGCACATGTCGAGTGTCGGGTTGGTGCCGTCGTCAAAGTACATCTCGACGTGGTCGATGCCGCGAGAGGTGAAGTGTGTAGAATCGTACAGCTTCTTGTTGAGGCTGCACGGAGGACGGGCGAGTCAGAATAAGCTCACGCACACAGCCAACTCAACTGTCATGAGACAGGTCAGACGGCGGCGATAGTTTCCACTGACCGCACGACGACCTTGACGCCCTTGGTCTCAAACTCCTCGAGCACGTTCCTAAACGCGCGACTAATCTTGCCGCCCGCGCCCTTCTTCGGGCTCGCCGCCACCGCCCCTCCAGGCGCCGTCTCCCTCCCCGTCCACCCAGCCTCGACGGGGCTCGCAAACGCGACAAAGCCCGGCGTGAGCCAGTTCCAGTCGCCCGTCTCGACCTTTTCGGCGTTCTCGTACGCGGCGAGGTCGAAGGACGAGAGGTCGAGGAGCTGGTGCGAGAGCGCGCGCGAGACGCCGTAGAGGATGGATTGTGGGTGCAGGTGGTAGTCGGCGCGTGAGTAGCCGGCGTCGCGGTAGGGTTGCTGCGGTCGATGGCAGGCGGGAGTTAGCGAATGAAGAGCCGAAAGGCCTTGCGTGGCGGACACGCACCAACTCCAGACAGCTGAGAGGGTGCAGCACATCGGGCACCGACCACCGCATCACAACCATCTGTTCCGCGACGGAGAGCAGAGTCAGCGGGTTTGGGCGATCTCGAGCTCGTTCGGCGCAAGCGCAGCCGTTTCGG
Organism: Rhodotorula paludigena; assembly: GCF_050403205.1. Classification (NCBI taxonomy): domain Eukaryota; kingdom Fungi; phylum Basidiomycota; class Microbotryomycetes; order Sporidiobolales; family Sporidiobolaceae; genus Rhodotorula; species Rhodotorula paludigena. The sequence continues at coordinate 49,345 of NW_027481379.1, read as the reverse complement.
GCTGTGGGACAACACGCTGACTCACCGCATACAGGGCCATAAGCAGCGCGGCGTTGACCTTCTTGTCGGGTTCGTCGGAAGAGTAGAGGAAGATGCGCTGGTGGGCGTGCTGCGGGTCGCTCAGGAGCGAGTGCAGGTGCAGGCAGAAGCGGCTGCGGATGGTGTCGAGCGTCACGAGTACGCGTTCACGTGGTTGGAAGTGACGGTGCAGCCGGCACAGGCGCAGACAGGTCAAAAGGAGGGCGATCGGGACGAGGTGGGGAACGAGGTCAATTCGGCTGTCTCGGCGCGTGGGCAGGGCACGACGAGTGCACGCACTAGAGACACCCGACATTGAGCGGCCCGTAGTCCTGGTAGAAGCTCAGGTAGACGAGCTGGTCGTCGACGGTGAACCAGTGCACCCCCTCCTCGGCGCCCTCGTCGCCTGCCACCCCTGCCGCCGCGGGCTTGCCCGGCGTGAGCGCGTTGAGGACTTCTGCCCTCGGTGCAGGGGACTGGAAGTAGGTGAATGCGAGGCGCGGGCCGAACGAGCAGATGGGACCCGAGGGTTTGAGGTCGTCGGCGGCGGCGAGTGCGGCAGCAGGGTGGACGGCGGGGTGACCGTCCATGGGCGGGAGAGCAGTGCTCGGCCCGGCAGCGGCGTCGTCGAGGATCGAGTCGCCGTCCTGATCGGTGAGGGACGATGCGCCCGACGGCGAGAGCGAGCGCGCGCGCTGGTCGAGCGGGGCGGTGCCTGCGGGAGAGTGGGCCATGGCAGGCGGGCTGCAGGCGCTCGCGGAGTCGCTCGCGTGAGCTCGAGGCGGAGGGAGCGCGGCAGAACGAGACAGAGAGACGTTCGCAAGTTGTCATCCAACTTGACCCGCGACGCCGCCAGCAACGCTCGAGGCGAGTCTGCCAGGGTGCTTTCATGGGCAGTAAACATCTCGTCGACCCTGGTACCGAGTCTCCCGCCCTGGCGTGCTTGTCGCGTCGCAGCCGGCCTCCCTCCCGCTTATCCTCATCAGAGCATACACCCGCAGCCCGCCCGATCGCTCAGTGGGCCAGACGAGGGGCTCTTTACTCTCTGCTTGCTGCTCTGTGTCGGACGGAGACTTGTCCGGCTGTTTCACGCTGAGGCTTAGACTCCATGCCCCTCCTCGGTGCAGCTCGCTTCCCTTTTGACAGGCTGTCATGCTGTCTGCCTTCGCCGAACTCCTTTGCACTGATGCTGCACGATCAAGCTCGCTATTCTCGCGGTCCCATGAGTAGACAAAACGGACACGCAAAAGAGTGGAGAGAATTGCATGATGGTCTCGCACACACACAAAACGTATTTCATCCAAATACACATCGCCCTGGTGTAGTGTTCGCGCCCACAGAACAGCTCTAGCGGCATTCCACTCGTCTAACGATACAAACCCTGGAAAGGAGGAAAAAGAACCCTGCGCCCATACCCGACCTCCTCGCCGAGAAGGACCGGTCACCGCTTGAAGTACCAGATTTCGGCGTACCGGAACAGCGTGTACGTGATGATGCTCACGCCCGCCGAGACCTCGAAGCCTGTCATGCGAGACCGCAGGCCCGTCAGCGTTCGATCCAGCAGCAAAGGCCGGACGAGAGCAAGAAACGCACCGAGGTCGCCGCCGTACTCGCTGTCCGGCATGGTGACGGCCTTGGCGATTGGCCCCACGTACCAGGTAGCCGCCATGCTCTGTGACAGTCGCGGTCAGCGGTAATTCATCAGGGCAGAAGAAGAAGTGAAACTCACCGGGACGACGACGCCGATGGTGCAAGCGATCGAGGCAACGCACGCGACGCCGACGGGGAGCTTCGAGTAGTCCGTCACGTCGTCCCAGTTGGTCTCGCCTACGACGTCGATCAGGGGGAGGGTGAGCGGCAGGCTCGGTCAGGAGCACGCGGAGCGGGAGCGAGGGACGCACGACCGAGCGGGCCGTTCTTGCGGCGGAACCAGAAGATCTCGATAAAGACGATCGAGGCGAGGAAGGCGGTGTAGTAGGCGAGGATGGCCGACTGCGAAGCGGAAGAGAGTGGAAGCAGCAGGAGTCGGGAAGGTCAGTTTGGGTGGGCTAAGCAGACGGAACGTCCCAGCTTCGTCGGCAGTTCCAAGAGAACAGTGACGCACGAAGTTGCCGACAATCTCGGAGAGGTGCTCGCGGCCGACCAGGGCGCACACGAGGATGATGATGGCGCACTGCACGGACACGATCGGAGGTCAGCTCCGCTCTCCTTCCTGTCGAGTCGCACTGCCTTCAAGGATAGTCGCACTCACCAGCGTCACAAAGAAGACACGCGGGATGCGCATCAGCCACGGGTGGATCGACTGCACGCACAGCGCGCCTACCCACCGCAACTTCGTCAGCACCGATCGACTCGTACAATTCGTTCGTGCGGAGTGAACGCACCGGAGTAGAGGTTGGGCACGTTGGCGCTGACAGTGCTGAAGGCGAGCAGGACAAGGAGGAAGCGGCCAAAGTTGGCGGTCGCGCCCGAGACGTTGGTCGTGAGGATGTGGCCGACGACTGTTATGTGCGCAGACAGGCAGGTCAGACGCTGTTGTGTTTGACCGAACTGCCGTCCGGCACCGCGCACTGCGGCATGCGACGGGAGGAGAAAGCGAAACGCACCACCGCCGAGCGAGCCCTCCTCGAACGCCTGGACGTAGTCGCTCTTGCTCAGAGCCAAAAAGGTCGCACTGAGCGTGCAAGTGAAGGTGATGGGGATGTACATCCCGATGAAGGACGAGCCCCAAGTGAGCCATGCGGGCGTGTCGACGGGGAGGGACATGTTGTAGTCGGCCGCAATCGAGGTCCAGCCACTGCCGACCGAGAACACTGCAAGATGGAGACAGTCAGACTTGCCGACGTAGTGCGAGAGCGGCCGCAGAGCGACTCGAAGCTGCCTCTGACGAAGGGAAACTGCGAGACGCACTGATGCCGAAGAAGCTGAGGACGTCGCCGCGAAGCGCCTTGCCCGTGTCCATCGATTCGGTCAACCGGTGCACGTCGTAGTCGCCCTTGCTGCCGAGGCCGAAGACGATGAAGTAGATGATGAGGCAGCCGATCCAAGCCCAGCGCTCCCAGTAGTGCACGAGCTTGAAGCCCCACAGCGCGAGGAGGTACACGACGAGCGTGAGGACGACGATGCCGACGGCGAGGGAGCAACCGTGGATCGCGCGCAGGGCTTGGGCGCCGGCGATGGCGGTCGAGACGCCGTAGCAGATTTGGCAGATGGCGTTAAGGAGGGACATGAAGGCCGTGCCGCTGTAGCATCGTGACTGCGTCAGCACGACGGGAGCGATCAAAGGGTAAGGGAACGCGGCGTACGGCCAGCCGCCGGCGAAACGAGCAGCAGCCATGGTGCGCAGGCCGGTCTTCGGCCCGATGGTCGCCATGGTCGCGGAGACGCAGCATCCGAGTGCGACGCCGCAGTAGATGACAGCGAGCGACGTGTGGTAATCGAGAGTGTAGTACTGATTGGTGCAGTGGCGGTTCAGCCACGCGAGCGGGAGCAGGACGAGCCGCGACGGCAACAACGACGTACCAAGCTGCCGAGGAAGCCGGTCGCGCAGCACGAGAACGAGAAGTTGACGGAGAACCAGAAGAACATCTGAAAGCCGGAGAGGAGCGGTCAGCCGGAGCGAGTTCGTCGCGATAGAGACGGCGAGTCGGTCCCACCTGGCGCATGGCGATCCGCCAGAGCGGCAGCTTTTGACGCGCAGTCCAGCGTCAGCATGACTGTCGTGCCGCTGAGCAGTAGCCACGAGAGCACACCTGTTCCCGCTGGTCTTCGGGCACGCGCTCGAGCGACCGCGTCTCGACGCCGACGGTCTTGAGATACTTGCTCAAGCGCACGAACGGGCCCTTGTTCTCGCTGACGATCTCGTCGCGCGCGACGACGAGGCTCGGGGCAGAGCTCGACTCGCCCTCGTCCTTGGGCAGCGACGCGGCCTTCTCCTCATCCGAGGCGGCAAGCTCGGACGAGGGACTGCGCCCAGTGGTGGCGAGGAAGGCGGGGTGGCTCATCGTGGCTCTGTGCAGCGAGGCTCGCTGAGCGTCTCGACGCAGTGGGCACTGGCGTGGGTAGCAGGACAGAAGGAGGGGAAGGGAGAGAAGCGAGGGCGAGGAAAAGCCGCAATGCGGAGAGGCAGAGAGCTCGGAGTTGCACCTCGCGGTTCGGACTCGGATGCTGCCAAATTTGGGCGTTTCCCCCTCAATCCCCTCATTGCTGTCGCTTGATTTGGCCGATACGCGCCAATCCGTCGGAGTCCTCGAGCACAGGCCCGTGCAGAGGGGAGGGCGGGTGACCCTATCGTCTGCGCCCCTCGCGGTGTGCGCTCCCCACGCCCGCACGCGTGGGTCCTGCTCGGCCTCCCTGCCCGCTTCCGAGGGCGCCAGTCGCAGAACCTGGCCTTCTCAGGCGCGCCTGGCCGTCTGCGGAGATGGCCACCTCATCTGACGGTGGGCTGCTGTGCACTGGACAATAGTCGCTCTCCCTTGAGAAAGTGCATGCAAAGTGGTCGATTTTGCTGTTCATTCTGCGTCGGGCCCGTCTCCTCATTGGATTCAGCACCACCACCTCTTCATCGACGTCGCCCTCCTCGTGCTCACACGGACTCACGAGATGCGATGACCCCGCAAACGTCGCACTGTCCTCGAGCGTCATACGACTGCCTGCTCAGGTCGATGCTCTCCCTCTTGGCAAGCGACGTCCTGTTCGTCTTGCCGAAACCTGCTCGTCTTGCTCTCGTCACCCCCTACCTAGCCACCCCTCCCTCCCCCTCCCCATCACCTTCGACCACACTCTTCCTCCTCCCTCCTCCTCCTCCTCCCCCTGGCCCCAAACTCCGCCCGAGCAGCCCCCCCAAGCCCAGCCCGCCGCCGCCGCTCACCCTCCTTGCAAGCTTGCTCTTCCCCGCCCCCGCCGCCGCCGCCGGAGCAGAAGCAGAAGCAGGGTAACTCGAGAGCGCCGAGCCCGGCCGCCGCTCGAGAAGAAGCGAGGGCGTCGCGCGCCCGTCCCCGTCCCCGTCCCCGTTCCTGTCCGCCGTGCTCCGCGAGAATGCAGAAGAAGAAGAGGCAGAAGCGCTCGAGACGCTTCTTCGCGCCGCCCCGGTACCGCCGCTGCTGCGAGTTGGTGCCGCGACCGAGCGTGACAGTCCGAGCGAGCCGTACGCCGCCGCCGCCGTCGAGCTTGAAGTGGAAGACGACGTGGAAGTGCGACGGCGCGCGGCGTCTGCCGCGGAAGACGTCGTGGGGCCGGAACTTCGCCCTAGCGACGACGCAGGGCGCGACGACGTCCGTCCCGCGTGCGCCTGCGCATGTGCTGCCGCGGAGCTCGTCGGCGTCGGCGACCGCGACGGGTAGCTCGGGACCGGGACCGGCGGCGGCGGGGGCGGCGGGGGCATGCGCGGAAGAGGCGACGCCGCCCTCGCCGCCGCCGTCCCAGTCGGGGCAGGACGCGCACCGCCCGCCCGGCTCGCCGGCCGCGCGGCACCCGAAGCGGCGATCGAAGCGCGCAGCGCGGCGCGCGAAGAGGGGCGCGTCGACTCCCGCTCGCCTGCGAGGCGGCTCGGCGGCCGACTGCTGCCCAGTGTGCCCAGGCCCGCACGGACCGTCGCGCTCCGCGGCGGGGGCGGCGGGGGCGAGGAGGCGAGGATGGTCGAGCGCGGGATGGCGCTCGCGCGTCTCGCGTCGAGGCGGTGCGTGAGGGCGCGCGCGCGCGAAGTCAGGTGCTGCATGTCGCGGATCATGGTTGCCGTGTCGGAGCGCGGGATCGCGGCGGGGGCTGGACGCGAGGAGGAGAAGGTGCGGAGTGAGGGCGACTGCGGGAGGCGCGAGGGGCGCTTGGTCGGCGACGACGAGGACGACGCGGACGAGAGGGTCGGCGTCGAGGGCGAGCTCGTCAGCCCGCCGCGGCTGCTGAGCTGCGCCGTGCGTGTCGAGCGCGCGAGCACGGCCGCCGCACCCGCACTGCTGAGCGGGGCCTTGAACGCCGCGGGGCTGGGCGCTGCCATGCCTGACGCGCGCGAGGGCGGGCGCCGCGCGATCTTGGACGGCGAGGGCGAGGGTGAGGGCGAGAGCGCGCGCGACGCGGGGAGCGGGGTCGGGTTCGTGAGCGAGATGGAGGGAGAGTCGCTGGGCGGGGTGGACGGGCGGTGCGAGGGCGGGGTGGCGGTAGGGTCGTCGCCGTCGCCCGCGACGGTCGTCGCGGGTGTAGAGGCAGTGGGTGAGTCAGGGGCAGAAGAGGACGACGGCGCGAGCGGGGACGGTGCGCGGGAAGAAGATGAAGGTGCCGCTGCCGCAGCGAGTTGTGCGCGCGTGATGCCCAACTCTTCGTTGACGTCCCTCAGCTCGTCCTTGAGGCGCTGCACCTCCTCGTCGAGCTGGGCCTTTGCGACGAGCTCCTCCTCGAGGAGGGCGATGCGCTCGAGGGCCTTGTTGAAGCGGGCGTCGAGGTCCTGGAGGGACGAGTCCTTGGCGCGCTCGCTCTTTTCGAGGTCGTCGTTGTCGAGCTCCATGTCGCGCAGCTGGGCGCGGAGGGCCTTTTCGGCGGAGCGGAGCGTCTCGAGCTCGCGCTGCATGTGCGACATGGTGGCCGTGTGGTCGCGGAGCGCGGTCGTGTACTTTGTCTGCGTGAGGGAATGTGATTGTCGTGAGTCTTGCGAGTGCACGTAGACTGTGCGCCTCGCTGCGCCGACGCACCTTCCACTCGTCTGCGGCGGTGCGGTGCTGGTCCAAGTCGGAGCGGAGGGCCGTCTCTGCGCGCTCCATGCGCTCGAGCTCGTGCTCGAGTTCGCGCTGGAGGTCGTGGCTCGAGTCGGTAAAGTCGCGGATGTCGGCCTCTGCGGCGTCGAGCTGGGCCTGGAGGGCGGCGCAGCGGGCCTTGAGCGCGGTGGGCGAGTCGGGGTCGCTGCGGGTGGGGGCGGGGCGTGAGTGTGGTCCGGGTCCCTGTGTCCTGCGCAGGGCGGGGACGCACTCGTCTGGGTCGGGCATGGCTGCGGGTACGGTTGGGTGCAGTTGTGCGTGTTGAGGGAAGCAAGCGATGGCGGGTGGAGGAGCGAGTGTGGAGCGAGCTTCAGGCGGATGAGCCGGAGTCTCTGCAGTCTCGTGAGCAGCACTCTGTGTCCTTCGAGTGCGCGGGTGCGAGTGCGAGGGGAGCCAGAGTGTGGGACGACGAGGCGGTGCACCGACGAGGAGGAGCGCTCCTCTCCCGGCCACTACAGTAAGGTTCGAGTTGGGCCAAGTAAAGCACGGCAGACTGCAATCGCACTCGCACTGTGCACCACGCGGGTCGCTCCCACCCAAGCGAGTCACTCTCTCGTGTCTCATCTCGCCGACAGTGACCGCACCGCGCACCACACGGCGCCCTCTCGCTCCTCTCCGCTGTCCGTGTCCCCCGCTCAAGCGCAGACTGCCCGCGCGCAATGCTCGTGTTTGCGCTCCAGCGCATCGCAGCCGCCCCCCACCCGCCCCTCGAGCCCTGGCACGCCCACCTCGTCCCCGCCCTCGTCGCCGCCTCGGTCCTCGCCTACCTCGCCCTCTCCCACCCGCCCAGCGACGAGCACGGCCCCGTCCACCTCCCGACCACCACCGTCTCCCCGCAAGACGAGCCAGAGCACGACCACGAGGTCGACCCCGACTGCTTCTACCCGCGCCTCCGCCTCCAGAAGGCCGCGACCGTCGCAGCCACCGCCGCCCTCGTCGCGACAGAGCTCTTCCGCACCGCCTACGACGCCCTCGCCCGCGCTCGCGCCCCCTCGGCCGGCTTCTGGCTCGAGCGCGCATCCATCGTCGCAACCTGGTCCACCTGCCTCGTCCTCGCCGCGCTCGCGTTCCCGCTCTCGCACGCCACGCCCCGCTCGACCCGCCTCCACTGGCGCTACACGACGAGCGCCTTTGCTGTCGCGGCCGCCGCCCTCGCCCTCACCCTCCTCCGCCTCGTCCTCCCGCGCTCGACCGGCCTCTCGCTCCTCCCCTCCTCGCGCCCCTACTCTTCCTCCCCCGCCGACGTCGCCCTCGTCGCCCTCTCGACCGCACTCCAGCTCGCCGTCTTCCTCCTCGCGGGCACGACCGCGCGCTCGGCGCCCCTCGCGCACGCTCAGACCGCGCACCCGATCGTCGCCCTCCCCTCGTCGTCGCCGCTCGCCTACCTCCTCTTCACCTGGGTCACGCCCGTCCTCGTCTCGTCCCTCCGCTCCGCCGAGCCCATCGACGAGCACACACTCCCCGCCCTCCCCGCGAGCGAGCGCGCGCGCAACCTGTGGGACGGCATCCGCCACGAGGGCCCCAGGCTCCTGCGCGGCGAGGCGTGGGCCCCAAAGGGCTGGAACACGCTCTTGTGGAGGATCGTCGTCGTCAATCGCGCGCTCTTCATCTGGCGTGAGTTCGCGCAGGGCGCCGTCCCTGCATGCATGCGCAAGGTCGCAGAACTGACTTGTCGTGGGCGTGCGCAGAGGTCGTCTTGTCGGTCGTCAACGCCGGACTCTAGTGCGTCCTCGCACCCCCGAGCTCTACCCTTCACCCACGTACGCCGGCACTGACCCCGCCCGCCCCGTCGCAGCTACGTCCCGGCCTTTTTCCTGCAGCGCCTCGTGCACTTCCTCGAGACACGCGAGGCCGGCGGAGAAAAGGGCGAGGGCCAGTCGCTCCAGTGGGCGTACGTCTACGTCGTCGGCCTCTTTGCCGGCGCCATCCTCGAGTCGCTCGTCAGCGGCCAGCTGTGGTTCGGTGCGTCCCTTTCCCCTCGCCCCCTGCTGCTCTGTGGTCCGAGAGCGCTGAGACGGCGCAACGCCCGCAGTGAGCAACTCGCTCCTCGCGACGCGCATCCGCGTGCAGCTCAACACGCTCATCTTTTCCAAGACGCTCAAGCGCAAGGACGTCTCGGGCGTCTCGACCACCGTCCCTTCGTCCTCTTCTTCGCGGTCTGCGACGCCGGCTCCTTCCCCAGACACCGCAGGGCCGAACGGCGTCGAGAAGGACGACGACGACGACGAAGGCTCGGGCGGCGCGGGGGCTGGCGACGACGACGAGGGCGACACGCGGTTCAAGACCAAGAGCTCGCTCACCAACCTCTTTGCGATCGACTCGGAGCGCGTCGCCGACTTTAGCGTGTGGAGCTTTAGCGTGTGGGATGCGCCCATCGAGATCCTCATCGGCACCTGTGCGTCGGGTTCACTCCTTGGGCGAGGGTACCGGTAGGGGTGGGATTGTGTGCGCTGACGAGAAGGCACGGGCGCAGTCTTCCTGTACTCGCTCATCGGGTACGCGGCCCTGATCGGGATCAGCGTCGCCGTCGTCTTTCTCCCGCTCAACAACTGGGCGAGCAAGAACTTTACCGCGACCCAGGACCGCCTCGTGCGTCGTCCTCTCTCTGTCCCGCTGCTGGTGTGAGAGCGCAGGCTGACGGGAGGGGAGGCACGCGCGGGGTAGATGCGCGTGAGGGACCGCAGGGTCAGCTTGATGAACGAGGTGCTGTCGTCGATCCGCTTCATCAAGTTCATGGCGTGCGTCCTCGTGCCTCACTGCCTTGTCCTCCCGTAGCGCTGGGCTTCGATTGAGACTCAGCCACTCACGGAGGACCGTCGCATGATGCACACAGGTTCGAGCGCCCGTTCGAGCAACGCATTCTTGCCGTGCGCAACGACGAGATCCGCGAGCTCAGGTGGAACTTCTTCCTCGAGGTCGCGTTCCAGGGCATCTGGTCCATCAGTCCCATCCTCGTGCGTTTCGCTTCACCTCGATTGATCCCTCTTGGTCAGATATGCTGACTGAGGCGCGGGGACCACAGTGCGTGCTCGTCAGCCTGTGGGCCTACACGACGCCGCTCCTCATGGGCCGCGAGCTGACGCCGAGCACCGCGTTCGCGACGCTCGCCGTGTGGAACGAGCTCGAGTTCTCGCTCAACGTCATCCCCGACGTGATCGTCTCGCTCTTCCAGTGCCTCGTCTCGCTCCGCCGCATCGAGGCGTACCTCCGCATGCCCGAGATCGCGCCCACCCCGGCCGAGGACGCCGATGCGCTCCTCGTCGACACGCCCGCGATCGAGCAGCCGCCGATCAAGTTTGACCACGCCACCGTCACCTTCCCACAGGACCGCCGTGGCGACGACAAGGAGGCCGGGGGTGACTCGGAGGAGGACGAGGACCGCGTCAAGCCGTTCGAGCTGCAGGACATTACGCTCGAGTTTCCCAAGGGCGCGCTCTCGCTCGTGTGCGGCCGCCTCGGGAGCGGCAAGACGCTCCTCCTCCTCTCGCTCCTCGGCGAGTCGGACCTCGTCTCGGGCTCACTCTCGTGCCCGCGCTCGGCGCCGAGCGCGATCGCGCTCCCCTCGCTCGACTGGGACGCGCTCCTCTCCGACGCCGAGTGGGTCTCGCCCGCGCACGTCGCGTTCGTCCCGCAGCAGGCGTGGCTGCAGAACGCCAGCGTCCGGCAAAACATCCTCTTTGGCCTCCCGTTTCGCGAACAGCGCTACCGCGACACGCTCGAGGCGTGCAGCCTCGTCGCCGACCTCGACATCCTCGACGACGGCGACGAGACCGAGATTGGCGAAAAGGGCATCAACCTCTCGGGGTGCGTCCGCGCAGCGCCTTCTTTCACCGTGTCTGCGGCTACCAGACGAGGGCTGACGATGGGTGCTGGCTCCCCGTGCGACGTTGCAGTGGGCAAAAGGCGCGCGTCTCGCTCGCGCGCGCAGTCTACAGCCGCGCGTCCGTCCTCCTCCTCGACGACGTTCTCTCGGCCGTCGACGCGCACACTGCAGCCCACATCGTGCGTCTCCTTTGTTCAGCGCCGCATACCCGCGAGTGACTAACTGACTCCGCGCACGCGCGCAGTACGAGCGGTGCCTCAAGGGCCCGCTGCTCGAGGGTCGCACGACTATCCTCGTCTCGCACCACGTGCAGCTCACTGCTCCCGGTGCAGCCTACGTCGTGCGTCCCTCCACCCTTTCCTGCTGCAGCCCGCTCCGAAGTTGACGCCCGGCGTCCGCAGGTCTCGCTCGCGAACGGTCGCGTCTCGTTCGCCGGCTCGTCGGCCGACTTCCTCGAGTCGGACATGTTCAAGGCTGTCACGGGTGGCGACGGTGGCGAAGGCGACGAGAAGGACGTCCCTGCTGACGAGGCGGCGCCGAAACCCGCTGCGGCGCCAAAGCCCGCCGCTCCGCCCGCCGCCGAGCCCAGGATCCCGAAACCGCAGCACAAGTCGTTCGCGCAGGTCGTCGCCGAGACACCGGCCTCGAGCACGGACGTGACGAGCGCGAGCGAGAGCGGGTCGGACGACGAGGACGGGTCGTCCGACTCGGAGAACGAGGGGCAGGACCCGCGCATCGACAAGCCGAAGAAGGACGCGAGCGGCGGCGGCAAGCTCGAGCGCGCCGCGCCGCGCAAGCTTGTCGAGGACGAGCAGCGCGCGACGGGGCACGTGTCGGGCGAGATCTGGAAGCTGTACCTCGGGTTGCTCGGCGGCTGGACGTTCTGGGTCGCGTTCGTCGGCGTATTCGGCGGCGCGCACCTGTCGGACGTGGCGCAGACGTGGTGGCTGGGCAAGTGGTCCGGGTCGTGTGCGTACCAATCCTTCGGCGCCGTTGGGCTGGACTTGAGCTGACGCTGCTCGTGCTCGCAGACGACCAGGAGGGCGGCCCGAAGCACTCGGTTAACTTCTATCTCGGCATCTACTCGGCACTTGCGATCCTCGCCGTCGTGATTCAGACGCTGCAGTGGTACGTACTAGCCGCCCTGAAGTGTGCTTTTCCCAACTCACTCTGATCTCCGGTTCCGCAGGCTCGTCCTCTACACGGGCACGCTTCGCGCCAGCGCTCGTCTGCATCAGATGCTGCTTCGGTCCGTCCTCCGCGCCCCGCTGCGCTGGTTCGACTCGCAGGCCCTCGGCCGGATTCAGAACCGCTTCAGCAAGGATCTCGAAGGCATCGATTCATCGCTTCCCGACAACTTTGGGCGCTCCCTGATGTACGGCTTGGGCGTCGTCACAACGCTTGGCGTCATCGCCTTCTCGGCGCCCATCTTCCTCCTCGGATTCGCCCTCCTTTCGATCGCCTACTACCAAAACGCGCGCCTGTTTAACCATTCGGCGCGCGAATTCCGCCGACTCGACTCGGTGTCCAAGTCGCCTCTCTTCAGCATCTATGGCGAGGCCATCTCCGGCGTCGCCGTCATCCGCGCCTTCGGCGGAAGTGCTCGCTTCATGGCGCTCATGCTGGAGCGTGCCACCACCAACGTCACCTTCTACTGGATGCTCTGGGGCACAAACGTGCGTTTGACCTGCTCTGTACCAAACCTTGTTTGACCCGAACAAGCTGATCTCGGACGCGATGCAGCGCTGGCTCTCGATGCGCTTTTCGCTGCTCTCGGCGACGGTTGTTGCCCTTACGGGCTACGTCCTCATCGCTGCCGGGGACCGGGTCGACGCCGCCCTCGCAGGCTTCACCCTGACCTTTGCGCTGAGCATCTCGAACGAGATCCTCTTCCTCGTGCGGCGGTACACGCAGCTTGAGCTCTCGCTCGTCGGTGTCGAGCGTGTGCACGAGTATGCCACGGTACAGCAAGAGGTGCGCTGTTCTGCCCAACATCGCGTTGCGTCTTTGTTCAGCGCTCACCAACCCCCACGCAGGCGCCCGAGATCATCGAACCTCGTCCGCCAGCTCACTGGCCGCAGGGCAACATCGACGTCAAGAACCTGAGCATCCGCTACGCCGACGACCTGCCCGACGTGCTGCACTCGCTCAACTTCTCGGTCAAGGCGGGCGAGAAGATCGGCATCGTCGGCCCGACGGGTTGCGGCAAGAGCACGATGATGCAGGCGTGCTTCCGTTTTGTCGAGGCGCACGAGGGCAGCATCTCAATCGACGGCATCGACATCTCCAGAGTCGGCCTGCTCGACCTCCGTTCGCGCTTGACGATCGTCCCGCAAGATCCCGTCATCCTCAGCGGCAGCCTACGCTCGACCCTTGACATGTTCGAGCAGTACGACGACGCCGAGATCTTCGACGCACTGCGGCGCGTGCACCTCATCCGCGAGGGCGAGCGGCCCGACGACCAGGAGGCCGGCGCCAACCGCTCCGTCTTCTGGAACCTCGACGCCGAGGTTGCCGAGGGTGGAACCAATTTCAGCACGGGACAGCGCCAGCTCCTGTGCATGGCGAGGGCACTGCTCAAGCGGAACAAGATTCTGCTGCTCGACGAGGCGACCGCTTCGACCGACCACGGTGCGTCTCACTTTTCCCCTGGCGCCTTGTTCGCCACTCGCTGACTCGCCGCACAATCTGCAGAGACCGATGAGCTGTGCGGAATTGACCCTCGCGAGCGCTGCGATTGGACCGATCACTGACACGGCCGACCTGCAGAATCACTCAGACGATCCGGGAAGAGTTTGCCGAGTCGACTCTGCTCGTCATTGCGCATCGCCTGCGCACCATCATCGACTTTGATCGCGTCCTCCTGCTCGACAAGGGCGAGCTCATCGAATTCGAGTCGCCCGCCAAGCTACTCGAGGACCCGACGAGTCGGTTCTACGCCCTCGCGCGCGCGACTGGCAAGAAGGAGTTTGCCATCTTGCGCAAGATGGCCAAGGGGCGTGCAAGGGTCACGCACAAGCCGCGCAAGGTGCGTCTCTCACTGCACACGGTGTGCTCCCTGCTCTGGCTGACGTGTGCGGGCTTGCGCAGCTCATTCGGCGGTCAACGACGGCGCGAACGGTCAAGCCGGGCGATGTTGGGAATGGGCCCGGTCCATCGTAGACGCACGCATCAGTGCTTTGCATATACATCTATCGCAGTTCTCGCATGACTTTGCTTGGACAAGGGAGATGTTCAAGGGAGATAGGCGGACGCCGCGGACGACGGAGTCGGGCAGATCGCCTTCGCTTTGACTTTCGCGCTCCCCACAACTCCTCGAGACTGCCCTCATCCTTCGCGCCTCGTGCGGCTGCGCGAAGATGAGCAACGCCGTAGCTACGACCAGCGTGGCCTCAGCTACACCATCAAGCTCGTACCCTCCGTCTCGCTTCAGCACCGCCTCGTCCGTCGCCTTAGGCCAAGTCAACCCGCCGTCGTCGCGCCTGTCAGACCTGAATGTCGCCGACGGTCCCGAAGAGCTCGTGTCGCAGCAGCTTCCGCCAACAGATCGTGGCAAAGGAGCGTGGGGCTTTGTCGCGGCTGCGTTCCTCCTCGAGTGGGTCCCGGCTTCCCGTTTTCCTGCTGAGCTTCGGCGCCGCTGACTCCACGCCACGCGACAGATGCTTCCTTTGGGGCTTCTCGTATTCCTACTCGACTGTTCTCGTGTTCTTGCAAAAGGACGAGAAGTGGGGTCGGGAGTCGCTGTCGTCGCTAGCCGCCATTGGCACCACCATGCTTGGTCTTCAGCTCCTGCTACCGTACGTCAAGTCTGTCGGGCAACTACTTCTAGTGGCAGTGCAAGCTGGCGTCAGCGTGGACTGACGTACTCGGTCACCTGTCGCCTCGCGCCTTCCGCGGTACGCCTCGCTCACCCGTCGCCGTTTCCCACGCAGTATCTTTATTATTCCCGTCTTCCACCGCTACGGAGACTGGGTCAAGACCATCCTTTGGGGTTCAGCCTTTGTCAGCTGCGCCAGCATGCTTGTCTCGAGCTGGGCAAACGAGGTCTGGCAGCTCATCCTGCTGCAGGGCGTGCTGTGCGGGACGGCCGACGCTATTCTGTACACGCCAGTGTTCATCTGGGTGAACGAATGGTTTGTGGCGCGGTGCGTCTCGTCTTCCTCCGCTCGTTGGATCCGTCTGCCGCGCTGACACCGATTCTGTACAGTCGTGGCCTGGCTTGGGGAATCATCATGGCTGGTAAACATAAACCGATTCACTGGCTTATTAGCTCTGTGCACAACATGCTGACATCGCCGCCGCGTTGCGCAGGCACCGGTCTCGGCGGCTTCATCTTCCCGTGGGTCCTCGACGGCCTGCTCGAGGGCCTCGGGTACGCCTGGATGTGCCGCATCTGGGCCGCTATCACGGCCATTGTATTCATCCCGAGTGTCTACCTCGTCAAGCCGCGCATCCCGCCCGCCTCGGTCAAGGGGAACCGCGGACGGTGGATTCCGCCCGTCAACTGGCGCTTCCTGCGCAGCCCAGTCTTCATTTTCTTCGTGAGTCCCTCCTCTCGCAGTCCTCAGATCTTGTAACACGGTAGGCAGGCTGACCAGCGCGTGCATGTAGGGACTGTGCTGCCTGTTCTCGGCACTCTCTTGGATGCCCGTCAGCATCTACGCCGCGACCTACGCCGACAGCTTCAACACGTCAACGACGACCACCAATCTTGTCGTCGGGCTGCTCAACCTCTTTGCCTGCATCGGCGCCGCCCTCGCCGGCTTCCTCTCGGACTACTCGTATAGCCTCACGAACGTCCTGTGCGGGCTCGGCGCTGCGCTCGTCAGCCTGGCTGCGTGGGGTTTCGCCGACTCGCTCGGCAAGACGGTCGCCTTCGTAGCCATGTTTGGACTCGTCTCGCAGCAGAACGCAACCTGGAGCGGCGCGACTCGGGAGCTGGCCGGTGCGTTTGCTCCTACCGTGACCCGCGGTACAGATGTTTTCTGTACATGGTGTTGCAATACAGCTAACGCCTGTCGGAGCGGTACGCAGCGCAAGACCCGATGACCTCGACCCTGATCGTCACGCTGTACTCGGTCGTGCGCGGCATTGCCTCGCTTGTCATGCCCGTTGTGTCGGACGCGCTGTACAACCCTTCGCTGGCTGAGGATAACAAAGGATGGGGCAGGTTCGGGTTTGAGAGCATCATCGTCTTGTGCGTTTGCGTCCTTCGATTCCAACGTCTTGCGCGCAGCGCCATTGCATTACGCTGCTATGCCTGAGCGCAGGCATGGATAAGATGCTGACTACACTGATTGCGCAGCGTCGGCATCAACGGCTTCCTCCTCGCACTTGCAGGACTGGCCGTCGGGTGGGCGAGCAAGCAGCGTGCGAAGCAGCGGCGGAACGCAACGACAGAACTCTGAATGTAGGACGGGACTGCTGACATCAATTGGACAACTGCGTACACGCGATCCGAACGTCGGCTAGCGTGCATCGCACTACGGCAGCTTGCTTCGCTTGAGAAGGTCGACTAGACGAGCACCGCTGTTTGACCCTAGCCCAAAGACACGAAGGCAAAGGTTGGACACTTGCTTCACAAACTTGCAGTCGTCCTACGACGCTGGGCAAGCCGCTTCACGAACAGCTGGTACGGCACACCGCCCTTTCTTCGAGTGGTCGCTCATACGAGCGAGCGTGGTCTGCTTGTCCACGCTGCCGGTCTGTCTGATTCGACAAGTGCTGTGCTGCAGTGCGCCGAGAGAGACACTTTCGCGCCTTCACGCGCAAGTTGCACGCTGCACGTGCTGACAGGGATGGTGCCGCTCGTAGCCGCGATACCGCTTTGTCGCGTGTTGACGGCACTTGGTGTCTTCGCGACGTTTTAGGGCCCTGCGGCGTCACGATGCCGTCCGTGTGCACACGAATTCGACCGCAGTACTGCTGGATGAGCCCTGTGCGAGAAATGCGCTGAGCCTCCACTCTGCCCCGGCGGCTGCGTGTATGCGCGGGGAACCTTTTGGCGCAGTGCCTTCGCGCCAATCCTCCGGTCTCGCTGCTCTTGCTGCTCTGCGCCCGCCTGCGATGCCTGCCGAGCGCACAAACGAAGCAAAGACTCGCTCACGGCTCGGCTGCCTCACGTGTGCGCCCTCTCGCTCTCGCTGCGCCTCCTCTTCCCGCCGGTATCTCCCCGCTTTATCGCCCATCTCGCGCTGACTCTGGCTCCACCGCCTGATCGCGCTACACAGGCCGCAGCCGGCACAAGAAGTGCGACGAGACCCGCCTCGACGAGCACCGCGGCGCGTGCAGGCGCTGCTTCGTTGGCAGCTGGGAGTGCAAGTGGCCCACGCCTGCAGGCGAGACTCCGTTGCGCAACTTTGTCAGCGGGAGTGCTCGGGCCCGCGCACAGGCTGCTGCTGCGGGGATCAATGGAGACTATGGTGCGGATGCAGGGGACGGCGAAGGCGGGCGGGAGAGGAGCAAGAGCACTTCGGCTGCAGCCGAAGGCGAGGGGGCGCGGGCCGCTGTGCGCAGTGCTGCCCTGCTCACGGCCGCTGCACAGGGAGACACTGTCATGGACGGCGACGCGGCGCTGTCGACCGGCCCATTGACGCAGGACGGCGCCATCCCCGTCGAGGGCTACAACCCTGCATTCCCTGCCGCTATCAACCCGGTTCCTGCACCGTTCGCCTTCCCCGCCGCCAACGGCGTTGCAGCCGAGTCGCCCTTCACCGCATTCACGAACGGCGGCGTGACTCCCGCCGCTCTCCCTCCAGCCTTCTCTGCCGCGCACCCTTCCCTCGCCGTTCCGTCGCAGCCCACGCAGGCCCCGACCACCCCGAACGCCTTTGCCGATCTCGATGTCCTCGCGCCCGCCTCGTCCTTCTCGTCCTTCCTCATGCCGGGCACGAGCGGCGCTCTCGACCTTGGCGAGGGGCTCACCGACTTCTTCCACACGCTCGACGCCGAAGTCGGCTACTGGGAGTCGCTCGGTGCTGGTTCGGGCGGGTCTGCCGGCGCAGCGAGTGTCAACGGCAGCGCCGTTGAGGAGCGCAGCCCAATCATGTACGCCAACGCGGGGCACACGCCTCAGGCCACCGG
The DNA here is from genome assembly GCF_050403205.1 of Rhodotorula paludigena. NCBI lineage: Eukaryota > Fungi > Basidiomycota > Microbotryomycetes > Sporidiobolales > Sporidiobolaceae > Rhodotorula > Rhodotorula paludigena. The sequence goes on along the minus strand of NW_027481379.1, from coordinate 31,678 downwards.
CGACGTCGAAGCGTACTCGCACCCTGCGGCTGAACCGCCTGCCGCGCAACAAAAGGCGCCGAGAGCCGCACCAGCTGCGAAGACCACTTCCGCGCAAGCGACGCCGCCAGTTGCGGCACCACCGGCGCATCAGGCGGCCGCAGGAGCTGCAGCACCCGCGGGGGAGAAGAACGGCAGCGACCTGCCCTGGCGCGACTCGCTGTCGCAACCGCTCAAGAAGGTCAAGCACCGCGCGTTCAAAGAGGCTCGCATGAACGTCGACGATTCGGAACCGGTCGACCCCATTTGTGCGCACTCGGCTTCCTGCGACGTGTGCCTTTCCCTCCGACTGACTCGCATCTCACCCACACAGACAACACGTTTAACGACGGGTTCTTCCGCTCGCTGCCGAAGCCTGTGCGCGACGTGGTCGTGCAGCGGACATACAATATCGTCGGCTCGACCGAATTGAGCCGACACGCCGCCATGGCCATGGTGCGTTAAGACTGTTGCTCTCGGCGCCCCCAAACCCAACGCCTGATCATCGCGCGCCCCGCAGGTCATGCTCTACCGCCTGCGCATGCAGCAGCAAGCGCAGCAGACGTCGACCGAGCCCGTGTCGGCCGAGCAAGTGAGCGCAACGGCCGAGCAGCACGCGCGCCTGCTCGCCCAGTCGGACCACTACTTCCAGAAGGCGCTCGAGCACCTCCAGGGCCCGATTCCGTTCGAGGCCAAGATGGTCGCCGTGCTCGACATGCAGACGTACCAGGTACGTTTCGGGCAGACCCTGGCATCACTTCCGCGGAACAAGCTGACCTCGCGCGCGTCGCCTCGCAGTTTGATCAGTGGGGCGCGGCAGCCTCAAATGCGATCTTGCTGCTCGGCGAGTACTTCATTCACGAGGCGCTTGGCTCGCAGTGGGCTCCAATTTCCTCAGCTTCCGGCTCACTCGATAGACTGACCCTCGGATGGCAGACCCGCCATCGACTTGTCCGACATGCAGGACCCGAAGAACGTGCTTCTCTCGGCCGTCGCTTGGTCCGACTGCATCCGCTGCATCTGCATTCCTCGCCGGCGGACCATCTTTGCCTTCTCCGGCCTGCCCGGCGAGCCCTCCGCGACGACGCCCGAGGCCGTCGTGACGGACGTCTCTGGCCACTCGGACAGCATCGACGCGCACCTCGGACTCCCGCTCGGCCTCCTGCTCTGCGTTGCTGCGACCGCCAACCTCGCCGCCGAGATGGACGCTTTGCCGGACGAGGTCGTCCGCGTCAAGGCGGCCGCAATCGAGAACGCGACGCGCGAATGGAAGCCTGCGCCACCAAACATCGAAGACCTTGCCGACAGCGCGTGGTACATCGACAAGCTCTCGACGGCCGAGATGTGGCGGCACGTGCGTTGTTTCGCTTCTTTATTCAATCAACAACTCGAGGAGCTGACGAGACGGGTATTGCGCGCGCAGGCCGTTATCATCTTCCTCTACCAGGTCGTCTACAAGCACGGCATGCTGTCACGCATTATCCGCGAAGCGATGCAGCAGATCCTGCAGCTCGGATCGCGCATGCTGCAGCACTACCGCGCGCCGCTCGCCTCGGTCCCGACCGTCTCTGCGCCCGGCGCGCCCTCGACCGCGACGTCCACTTCGTCGACGCCCGCGCCGCCGCAGCGGGCAAAGGACACGGGCTCGTCGCTCACGGTCCCGTACGACGACTACCATTCGTCGCCGTCGATGCGCGCCGTGCCGTGGTTCCTCGCGGGCACGTGCGCGCTCCTCCCGGGCGACCGTGCACTGTGCCGCCGTGGAATCGAGGCGTGCGGCAAGCAGCAGGGCTTCCGCGACAACATCGCGGCGCTCGACCGGCTGTGGGAGGTCATGGACGAGAAAGGGTGGTGCCCTGACTGGAGGGCATTGCTCCAGGACGAGAAGCGCTTCGTCGGGTTCTTGTAGTACGCGGTTCTGTTGTCTTTGCTTATATTGTAGAGCCATCTTTCTAGGATTGCGTGACAACTGCGAAAGCACAGACGGTTGTAGTGACAGACTGAGCTTGACCTAGCGAGACCCGCGAGACTCTACGACGTCGAGCCCAGAGACCTCGTCAGCTCGGCCAGCTCGTCTGCGCCAACGATCCCTTCAAGCCCTCCCATCGCGACCTGCGCCGTCTCAAGGACCGCACCAGCTCCGTAAGAGCGCTGCACGCCTTCGAGGATCTCCCAGATGGCGCGGCGCCCTTCTGCCTCAGCGACCGGATTCGAATTCTGCTGCTCGCGCTCCTCGTGGTCGCGGTGCAGCCACGGCCGCACGATCGGCGTCGGCCAGGTCTCGTCGTGGCTCTCAAACGGCCCAAGCGGGCCGTTGTCGGCCGGTCCGGGGCCCGAGTACGACTCCGCGAGGATCTGGAACGGGTGCAGGAGGAGGCGCTGGAGGTTGAGCGCCGTGACGGCGCCGACGCGCGACTTGTTGGCTTGCATCGCGCCAATGAGCGCTTTGACGTCCGTCGCCAGCTGCGCTGCGGCGGGGAGATCGTTGCGGCGCGAGGCAAGCGCGAGGGCGCGGACGAGCGTCCCTGCGGAACAACGCCGTGTCAGGCTAGATTTAAGCACGCGAAGAGATGTTCAAGGACGAACTGCCAGCAACGGCCCACAGATAGTTGAGGAACGAAGCGAGCTTGCCGATCTCGAAGGACGAGCCTGTTTATCGCGAGCACAGTCAGTGCCAGCCCCGTGCCGTACGAAGAGCACCTCTGACGCACCTGCAAGCTCGTACACACTGGCGACAATCGCCTTGGCCGCGTCGAGGCACTTGACAAAGCTAGGCTGGCTCGCGTCGACGTCGGCGGCGAGGCAGAACGGCTCATGCATGAGGATGGTGACGACGTGCAAGACCGAATGCACGAGAAACGAGATATTTTCGATCGGGGCGCCGACGGGGCCGGCGTGCGAGTAGTACTGGTAGGCGTACTCGCGCGGGATCGAGAGGCGGAAGTGGGAGATGGTGCGCTCGAGCGAGCGGAAGCCGGGCCTGCAGTCGCGCGTCAGGCGAGGCGAGTTAGTCACCGAGATCGAGAAGGCGCAGCAGCGACACGCACGTCTCGCGCAGGTCCTCGGGCGGCTCTTTCGGCCAGCCGCTCCCGACCGGTTCTGGCGCGCGCTGGAGGAAGCGCACAACGCGGCCGAGGAGGATGAAGGCTTTGATGTAGACCTGCTGCATTGTCGTGAGGTGCGGAGGGTTGGCAAAGAAGAAGGACGGGTTGTGCAGGTACAGCGGAGACGTGAGCGGGTCGTCCGACTGCGCAGGCGGAGGTGTGAGCTAGCCGCCCAGAACGAGGCAAACGGAAAGCACCAACCGTGTCAGGCCCACCGGGAGGATGCGGGAGAAGCGTGGTGATGTCGTCTGCTCAACGACCGCGGAGGAACGAGCAACAGGCCAAAAGAGGTTAGCGGAGTGCTCTCCTCGCAAGCTTGGCCGCCGCTGCACGCACCCTCGTCAATCGCCGCCGCCCACCCCGTCGCCGCTGCACTCATGCGGTCGGTCATCATGGCCATGTAGAACGTCGCGGCGCGCTCGGCCAGCTCCTCCGGGTCGTTGGTCGGCGCGAGCATGCTCTTCTCCCTCAGCCTGCGCTGCGCCCGCCTCAAGCCCGGCCGGGTCGTGTGCGGGTCAAACTCGCCGCCGTCGCGCTCGTCCCTGTCGTCGTCGCCGCGCGCCGCGCCGCCGCCGCCGCTCGCGCGCACGTGGTTGAGCCCGACCGTGATGGCGAGGCGGCTCGTCATGCCGCACACGAGCCAGATGTCGCCGAAGCGCGCCTCGGTGTACATGCAGAAGCAGCACAGGACGGCGGCCTGCACGACGTGCAGGAGCTGGTGCCCGCGCTGGAAGCTCGCGTCGAGGAGCGACTGCGCGAGCTTGGCGTGGTACGACGCGAGCGTCGTCGGGCCCTGGTCGGCGTGGTTGTGCGCGCCGAGCGGGTCGCTGCCTCCTGTAGAGGACAGGCCACCGGGGAAGCAGGCCGAGTTGAGCGGGTCCGGGAGCGGGTTCAGGAGCCAGTAGCGTGGCTCGTCTGCGTAGAACGACTCGGGCACGAGCATCGCTGCCGTGGCGACGATGGCGTGCAGGAGGACGGGCGCGGGCGCACGCGGGTCGGCCGAGCCCGCGGACGAGAGGGACGTCATGAAGGTGAGCGAGTGGCGGAAGCGCCGCTCGCTGACCATGCCCGAGACAAGGTGAGACTTGGTGAAAAAGACGTTGAGGAGGCGGTGGAAGAGCGCGGGTGAAGGAAGGTCCGAAGGGTACGCCGAGGGGAGAAGCGCGCCGAACATCGCGGCAGAGGTGGGCGAAGGCAGCTGCGTCTGGAAGAGCGGAGTCGAGGACGCCGCGGCAGCGAGATCGCTCAAGTCTGGCCCGGTACTCCCGAGCGGCCATTCGAGTGCTGCAGTTCCGCCGCCGAGTGCGCTCGAGAGGTTTGCGTCCCAGGCCTGGTCGGGCGGCGTGAACCCCGCTCCACCGCTGTTCCCCGTTCCTGGCCCGCCGTTCTGCGCGGCAGAAAAGGAGAAAGACGGCGTGCCCTCGAGGGTGAGAGACGAGGTGCTCGCTACGGCATGCGCGGCGGTGTTGTCGAAGAGCTGCGGCGGACTCGGATCCGGCGTCTCGCTTTGCTGCTGCTGCCGCTGCTGCTGCTCGCGGAGCTGCTGCTTGAGCGCGGCTGCAGTTGGGAGGAAATGAGTCTGCCGGCAAGGTCAAAAATGCTTGCGAGCAGGAACATACCGACTTGAGCAGCGAGACTCTGAAGCGTGGCGGCATCTCCGGCGCCGTGTCCCGCAGTAGACGAGCTCGCTGGCGGTGTAAACTTGGCCTTTCCCGCGTCGTACACGCACTCGAACGAGTCGGGGCTCCTGTGCAACGCGAGAACCGTGAGTTTTCTGACCGGAGGTGTCGGCGAAGAGCGTCAAGCAGGCACGTACTCGCCGTGGGCGCGGGCGGACTTTGCGCATCGCCCGCAGACGGGTCGTGCGCCGTTGCCTGTGCACGCAAGATACGCCCTCGTCAGCCATTCGGGGCAGGTTGGGCGTGCCGAGGAGATGGGGGGAGGGGAAGGCGCACACTTGACCCTCCTCCGGCGGCACGTGAGGCACGCCTGCGGGTCACGCGAGTCAGCAGCATTCTCCAGTCAGCCCCTCGCACGCGTGCGCACCTTTCCGCGCTCGAGCGACGGCGGGTGGTGCGCCCCGACCGACGACAGCGGCTGCCCCGACGCGATCGCCTCTGTGAAGCGCTGCGCCGTGCCTGCGCTCTGCAGCAGGCTCGTGCGGTCTGCAGGCATCTCTCTCTGGGCAGTCTCGACGGAGAACGAGCGAAACGGTGACGCGATAGAACGCAGAACGAGGCGCCTTCGGGCTTTCGGCGAGATCGACGCGATGCCCGACGAGGCCAGTCGGCCGCGCACGAGGCGGTGCAGGGGCTATATCCGCTCTCTGCTTGACGAATGCGGCAAGATCGAGCGCGCAGTGCGACGCGAGGGTTGACAAGGGCTGCGCGGAACGACGTTCGTTCCCTCTCTCGGGCTTCGCAGCGACAAAATCTCAGCCAGAAAGTCTGCCCATGGCGAGACATCTCGTCGCACTGCCTGGGCCGGCGCGCAGAGTCACTCCTGGGACGCAGTTGCAAGCACGACCGGCGTCCCTTCCAAATCCGAAGTAATCAACACCAAAGCGCAGTAGTCATGAGGTTGCCTCCTCAGCCAGAGCGGCTCCTTCAGCCGGAGAGAGCCATCGTCCAACCTTGAGCAGAGGACAAGCAAGAACAGCCGACTGACAGGAACCGCAGAGCACCGCGGAGGCCAGATCCCGTTGAGCAGGCACGCGGGATGAACTTGGTGGAAGCCTGTGCCGCCAAGGTCGTGCTACAGAGCAAAGTTGCCTCGAGATCTGTGTCGAACACAGGAAGGGTCGAGCCTGCACGAGCGGCATGGCACACCCGTGCAGTAGAAGCAAGAGTTGCACGCCGGTCGAACACTCGCCACGACAGAGCGCGCAGGTTGGCCAGGCGCCATCTTGAGAGCCCGCCTGTTGATTCTGGAAGCTCCGCCGAGTTTGCGCAGAGAGCAGCATCGAGGCAACGCTCAGCAACGCAACTCCAGCAAGCATGGCCCTTTGGTCCGCCTCGTTTTCACGAGCGCCGGAGCAACTTTGCAATGTCTAACCTGGCTCGAACCGGCGAGCACAATCGATGAGCGCTCGCGCTCGAATCTCGAGGGAGCCGTCGGCCCTGGCGCGGACGGACACGGCGGCGGTGACTCCATCTGAGGCGGCGGTGACTCCATCTAGAGTCTGCCTTCGGGCTGGAATCCGCCCCGCGCGACCTCCTGCCTGAGCTGTGAGAGCTGAGAGAGCTTGGCAAGCGCTCAACGGTGCCCGGGAGCGACTGGGAACGCGCGTCATGCTGTCATCGCAGGTCGTCAAGCGCAGCGAAACAGCTCGGGCAACGTGGAAGCAGGCGACAGCGTCGTGTGGCGGGTGCAGACGTGAGTCAGAGATCCGCTTGCAAGGCGAGATTCGAGCTGGAGGACAAGCGAGGTGAACAGGACAAACGATGGACAAGCGAGGGAGAGCAAGGCCTCAATACAGTTGCTCGGTGTATTGGCAGTTGTAGTCGCGGGAATACACCCTTGGGCGGTGCCTGTTCCGCCGGGGTTGCTCCGCGTCTGCTGTGCTCGCCTCGCCGCTGCCAGGCCGAGCTGCTGTGCCCGTCGAGCGCGTCGCTCCTCCTGCCTGTCCCGCCCTCCGCCCGCTGCTGCAGCGCCCGCGTCGAAGCACCGCCGTCGCCGCCAGTCAGCACCGCATCCTCCGACCCCTCCACTCGCCTCGCAGGACCGCGTGCACGAGACGCGCAGTCAAGTGAGCCTTCATCACACTCGCCTGGATTGCGAGCGGATCTCCGCGAGGCCGCCGTCGCGCTGCCGCTCCCCGCGTCCATCGAGGCGGAGCAGGGCGCTCTCTCGCGGCCGAGACGCAGCGGGAGAGCCCGAGCAGTAGCTGGAGCTGTACACGCGTACTCTGGACAGCCGCTGACCGCAGCCTCGCCTGCGCCCGTCAACAGGTGACCGCCACCCCGACTCTCCTCCTCGCCAACCCTCCTTCCGTCCCCGTCCCTCGCACCGAGTCGCGTACTACTGCATAGCCGAGTAACGAGCACCACCCTAGCCGAACCGCACCCGCGACACCCACCATGTCGTACGGCTACGACTACGGCGCCGCGTACGACACGGGCTACTCGGCCGCCGAGGGCATGTACGACGGCGACGCCGCGGCGGGCGCCGGCGCGTACGGCGACGACGGCTACGGCCTCGAGGACCCGATTACGCAGGAGGACTGCTGGGCCGTCATCGCGGCCTACTTTGCCGACAAGACGCTCGTGAGCCAGCAGATCGACTCGTTCAACGAGTTTGTCAACAACACGATGCAGGAGCTCGTAGACGAGTCGGGCAGCTTGATCCTCGACCAGAACATGCAGCACACGGGAAAGGCCGGAGACGCGACCGTGCGTCTGGATTTCTCCCCCTCCCTCCTCGCCTAGTCGAGCTGACCGCAACGTCCGCACGCACAGAAACGCTACGAGCTCAACTTTGGGCAGATCTACCTCTCGCGCCCGACCCAGACCGAGGCGGACGGCACCGTCGCGCCCATGTTCCCGAACGAGGCCCGGCTGCGAAACCTGACGTGGGTCCTCGTCGACCTTGTCCCCCTTCTTTCACGCTCTCCCGCTGACGCGAGCGAGGTTGTCATCAGCTACTCGGCACCACTCTACATCGACATGAAGAAGCGCGTGCTGGTGCAGGACAGCGACGAGCCGGATCCGGAGACGGGCGAGTTGGCGTGGATCGAGGAGCGGGAGGACGGTGCGGAAGAGGGGCAGGACGAGGACAAGATCTACATCGGCAAGGTGCGTTGCAGCTCGACGAGTCGGTTATGAGCCGAGGTGCTGCAGTCCGCTCTTGTTGAGCAAAAGTCTGATCGCATCCCTCGTCCCGCAGGTTCCGATCATGCTTCAATCCTCGTTCTGTATCCTCAACGACCTTGAAGAAAAGGACAAGCTCGAGCTGAACGAGTGTCCCTTCGACAAGGTGCGCCTTCCGCTCTTCGCTAATTCTTGCGCCCGCCGCTCATGCACCTCCCCCACAGGGCGGCTACTTTGTCATCAACGGGTCAGAGAAGGTCTTGATTGCGCAGGAGCGCATGGCGACGAACCGTGTCTACGTCTTTGCCAAGTCGCAGCCGTCGCCCGTGTCGTACCTCGCCGAAATCCGGTCCGCGGTCGAGAAGGGCGGCAAGACGATCTCGTCGATGCAGGTCAAGATGATGCGGCGAACCGAGCGGCAATCGGGCGCGACCATCAAGTCGACGATCCCGTACATCCGCGCCGACATCCCCATCGTCGTCGTCTTCCGCGCGCTCGACATCATCCCCGACAAGGACATCCTCGACCACATCTGCTACGACCGCAACGACACCGACATGTTCGAGATGATGAAGCCATGTCTCGAGGACGCGTTCCCGATTCAGAGCCGCGATGTCGCGCTCGACTTCATCGGTCGCCGCGGCACGGTGACGGCCCTCTCGCGCGACCGGCGCATCAACTACGCGCAGGAGATCCTCCAGAAGGAGATGCTCCCGCACGTCTCGATGGCGCAGGGGCAGAACACCAAGAAGGCCTTCTTCTTCGGCTACATGGTCCACCGCCTGCTCCTCGCCGCGCTCGAGCGCCGCGAGCTCGACGACCGCGACCACTTTGGTGCCAAGCGCCTCGACCTCGCCGGCCCGCTCCTCGCCGCGCTGTTCCGCATGCTCTTCCGCAAGCTCACCAAGGACGTGTACCGGCACCTGCAGCGGTGCGTCGAGCAGGGCAAGCCGTTCAACATCAACTCGGCCGTCAAGTCGACGACGATCACCAACGGCCTCAAGTACTCGCTCGCGACGGGCAACTGGGGCGACCAGAAGAAGGCCATGTCGGCCAAGGCGGGCGTGTCGCAGGTGCTGAACCGGTACACATTCGCGTCGACGCTGTCGCACCTGCGGCGCACCAACACGCCGATCGGGCGCGACGGCAAGATTGCCAAGCCGCGCCAGCTGCACAACACGCACTGGGGCATGGTGTGCCCCGCCGAGACGCCCGAGGGGCAGGCGTGCGGGCTCGTCAAGAACCTCGCGCTCATGGCCTACATCTCGGTCGGGTCTCCGTCGGCACCGATCGTCGAGTTCCTCGAAGAGTGGGGCATGGAGAACCTCGAGGAGTTCTCGAGCGACGTGTCCAAGGCGACCAAGGTCTTTGTCAATGGCGTGTGGCAGGGCGTGCACCGCGACCCGGCCCAGCTCGTGTCGACCATCAAGAGCCTGCGCCGCCGCGGCGACATCCAGTCCGAGGTGTCGATCGTGCGCGACGTGCGCGAGCGCGAGCTCCGCCTCTTTACCGACGCCGGCCGCGTCTGCCGCCCGCTCTTTGTCGTCGACGACCAGCAGCTCGCGCTCAAGCGCGAGCACGTCGACGCGCTCACGCGCGACGAGCCGCTCGACCCGGACGTCGACCCGCCCAAGCTCAAGTGGAACGACCTCGTCGAGCAAGGGCTGGTCGAGTACCTCGATGCCGAGGAGGAGGAGACGGTCATGATCTGCATGACGCCCGAGGACCTCGAGATGAGTCGGCAGTTTGCCGAGACGGGCACGGTCGAGGCCAACGCCGGCGCCGACGCTTCGGCGACGGTCAAGGCGACGGGCGGCGCCAAGACGCACACGTGGACGCACTGCGAGATCCACCCGAGCATGATCCTCGGCATCTGCGCGAGCATCATTCCCTTCCCCGATCACAACCAGTCGCCGCGCAACACGTACCAGTCGGCCATGGGCAAGCAGGCCATGGGCGTCTACCTCACCAACTACCAGGTCCGCATGGACACGATGGCCAACATTGTGCGTTCCGCCTCTTCCCTTTCTAATCTGTCTCTCCGCCCTGACGAGTTTCTCCGTGGCACAGCTCTACTACCCGCAAAAGCCGCTCGCGACGACCCGCTCGATGGAGTACCTCCACTTCCGCGAGCTGCCCGCCGGTCAGAACGCCATCGTCGCCATCCTGTGCTACTCGGGCTACAACCAGGAAGATTCCGTCATCATGAATCAGTCCTCGATCGACCGGGGCCTCTTCCGCTCGCTGTACTACCGCTCGTACATGGACCAGGAGAAAAAGTCGGGCCAGGTCGCGCTCGAGGAGTTTGAGAAGCCGACGCGCGACACGACGCTCCGCCTCAAGCATGGCACGTACGAGAAGCTCGACGCTGACGGTCTCGTCGGACTCGGCGAGCGTGTCGCCGGCGAGGTTCGCTTTGTCTCGCGGGTGCACTTTCCACGCGGACGCCTTGCTGATCCTCACTCCGCCTGCAGGACATCATTATCGGCAAGACGGCGCCGATCCCGACCGACTCGGAGGAGCTTGGGCAGCGGCTCAAGACGCACACCAAGCGTGACGTCTCGACCCCGCTCAAGGCGACCGAGAACGGCATCGTCGACCAGGTCCTGCTCACGACCAACTCGGAGGGCCTCAAGTTTGTCAAGATCCGCGTGCGCTCGACCCGCATCCCCGAGATTGGCGACAAGTTTGCTTCGCGACACGGACAGAAGGGCACGATCGGCATCACGTACCGGCACGAGGACATGCCGTTCTCGGCCGAGGGGACGACGCCCGACATCATCATCAACCCGCACGCCATTCCCTCGCGCATGACGATCGGCCACTTGGTCGAGTGTCTGCTCTCGAAGGTCTCGACCATCACGGGCAACGAAGGCGATGCGACGCCGTTCAGCGAGGTCACGGTCGAGGCCATCTCTTCGCTCCTCCGCACGTACGGGTACCACTCTCGCGGGTTGGAGGTCATGTACAACGGGCACACGGGCCGCAAGCTCCAGGCGCAGGTGTACCTCGGCCCGACGTACTACCAGCGCCTCAAGCACATGGTCGGCGACAAGATCCACGCGCGCGCCCGCGGGCCCGTGCAGATCCTCACGCGCCAGCCCGTCGAGGGTCGCTCGCGCGACGGTGGTCTCCGTTTCGGAGAGATGGAGCGCGAGTGAGTTTGCGCGTACCCGCACCTTGGTCGAGTGCGCGAGCTGACTTGGTGGCCTCCCTCTGCAGCTGCATGCTTGCGCACGGTGTGGCCGGCTTCCTCAAGGAGCGCATGTTCGAGGCGAGTGACGGATACCGCATTCACGTCTGCGACATGTGAGTGTTCGTTCTCTCCTGTCGAGTCGAGTTGTCCGCTGACCTGCTCGTTCGCCTTGCAGCTGCGGCTTGACGGCGATCGCCAACCTCAAGAAGCAGTCTTTCGAGTGCCGTGCATGCAGGAACAAGACAGCCAGTGCGTGCCCTGATTCTCACCGCTCCGGCTCAGTTGGGTGACCATCGCAATCTTCTCTTCCCCGTCAATCTTCTCTCCCCCGCCAATCTTCGCTTCCGCTTTGCCCCGCGCGACCCCAGTCTCGCAAGTGCACCTGCCATACGCCGCCAAGCTACTCTTCCAGGAACTGCAGGCCATGAACGTTGCGTGCCGTTTCGGCTTCGAGGACAAGGCGGCGGCCAACGTCGCGCGACAGGACACGGTCGCTTGAGGCGGCAAGCGGGTCCTTGTGGGTCGTCCTCTTATGTGCGAGTCTTTCTGCCAATGTTGTACCCACTCGTTCGCATCCGGCATGGCTTTTGCGCGCGCGAGAGAGGGTGGAAGCCAGTCCAGGCGACGATGGGCTCATCCCGCATTCCGCGCCGCGCCAGCCGGTTGAGGGGTGTCGCAAATTCCTTGAAAATCCCTTGTGGTCTTGGGATCAGCACCACGAGGCAACCATGCGGGATGGCGATGCTTCCGCGTGCTTTTGTGCGCGCACGCCTCCCCTCGAGTCTGCGCTTCTCTCCGCTCGCCGCAAGTCGTCGCCGCGCTATCCCGCTCGCCTTGCTGCTTCTCGGTAAGCGCAGCACCGGGCGCAATGGCGTACTCTGCAGCTCCGTCGCCGACGCCTGCACCGCCCGCGCGGGTCCGCGTAGCGGCGCATCCTCCCCTCGCTCCTCTCCGCGCCTGGGTCCCGCTCCCGGCACCTGCGCACGCGCGCACAGTGCGCGACCTGAGCCGAGCAGTGTCGAGGCTGCTCAACGGACAGCCCGACGTCGAGCTTGCCCTCCAAGGTGCGTGTCCCGCCGAGCTCGAATTCCTCACCTGTTTCGAGCTGATGAGAATCGAATGTGTCGTTGTGGGGAACGAACAGGCTTTGCGCTGCTTCCGGACTCGCCCTTGAGTGTTATAGACCCCGTGCGTAGAGCTGAGCGGTCTCAAGCGTGACCGCAGCAAGCTGACTCTCGCCGTCTCTCGCAGGTCAACGACATTATCGAGTGCGCGGGGTGCCTCTCAGCGTCGAATAACAGCTTAGCTCACTCAGCTTCATCCTACAGAGTCACACTCGCTCCCGCACCTCTACCGCCGATGCCCGGCCCCTCGCCTGCGACACCAGCACCGGCTCCTGTAACCGCGATCCTCGTCCCTCTCCCTGACTCTCCCGCCGCCTCTTCCTCCTCTTCCTCTTCGTCCTCGTCTTCCGCATCGTCCTCTGACGACGACGAAGCGCCAGAAACTCTCTCGTCCAAGCGACCTCTCGCGAACGGGCATGGCCCGAACGGCTTTGTCCGTCCTGCCAAGCGGGCACAGAGAGCTTCCGTTGCGTCGAGCTCGTCTGCGACCTTCTCGTCCTCCTCTTCGTCCTCGTCCTCATCCTCGTCCACTTCGTCATCCGACAGCGACTCGGAGTCCGACACTCACACCGCCGTCGACCCGCTCCGCGCGCTCGCCCGCCTCGTCCCGCCGGGGCAAGGCAAGCGCCGCACGCGCAAGCGCAACGAGCGCAAGCGCAAGCTGCGCTCGGCCCGCGCGCACGAACGCGCAGCGGCGCGTCTTGCGGTGGCGCGGGAGGAGGGGGAGGATGAACGCGGACAGGACGAAGCGATGCAGCTTGATCGGGCGAGCCCTCCGCCTGCAGCACGCGCTCAAGCGCCCGTCCTCCCGCCTGCCGCGACTCCCGTTTTCCCCCAGCCCGTGATCATCACCGCCCCGCCCGTCCTCCCTTCCCCTCCTCAAGCGCCCACTACCCCTTCTACCATCTCGACTCCACCCCTTCTCTCAACAGGCGGCGAGCCGGGCATCTCGCTCATCGGCCCAGGACGCGGGGCTGCTGTCGCCGCCGCGCAGCGGCAGCCCAGCTTGCGGCGGCGGACGGGTACGGCCGCGCAGAGCTCCGGCGGCTACTTCAACGCGCCGCAGCCTGCTCCCTCTTTGTCGTCGTCGGCGGCGGGGCGTGCGCCGCTCCCGCCGGCGAGAGAGCGCGAGGGAGCGAGTCCGGCGTACAGGCCTGCGTCGCCGGATGTGAGCTACGCGTCTGCCCTGCCTGAGCCTGCCGCCGCACCCGCACTGCCAGAGGGCAAGCCCTCATCCACGCCGCAGTCGACTCAGAAGGCGCCGACGTTTGTCCCGCCGAGTAGGCGAACCGACTTGCCCCCCTGGATGGTCGTCTCGCGCGTCAATGTCGAGGCGCGCGAGTGGGAGGCGGGCGTCGGGCGGATCGTCCGGGGCACGAGTCGGGACTGGGTCGCTGGTGCGGCGGCGCAAGAAGAGGGGGAGGAGGAGGAGAGCGAGGGAGAGGAGGAGGAGCAGGAGAGGTGGGAGGACTGGAGGAGCAGGGACGAGGTCGAGAGGGGGTGGGAACGGTGGACCGTACTCCGCGGGCAAGCAGCAGCCAAGCCAGGCCTGCGCGTCGCGATCAAGGTGCGCTCCTGCCTTCCCACGCTTTAGCATCCCCGTTTCCCTTCCGGAAACTGAGCGCATTCGCTTCTCGCCGCAGGTCCTCGAGCTCGACCCTTCGACGTTCGCGCCCGCGCTCGCGCTCAAGTACGGCCGCTTGCTTTCGAGCAGCACTGGCGGCGAGGGCAAGCTGCGCATCCAGCTGCACCCGTCGTGCCTTCCCTCCGCGGAGGACGAGGAATACGCGTACGAAGAGTACGACGCGGGCGGGTACGGCGAGGAGGACGCCAACGAGGGGTATGATGGGTTCCGCGCGAGACCGCGGTTCGGCGAGGATTTGCTTCGAGAGGGCGGCGGTAAGGAGGGTGCGGGAGAGGGCGTGTGGGAGAGTGAGTGGGACGGGGTTGAGGTGCGCGTGGTTGGGAGGTAGTTCTTCCACTCGCGAGCAACATGCGGACTGCTGCGTCCTTCCACGAAACGTTCTCTCAGTCCCTCTCTGGCATGCAAGCTCGCTGGTTTAGAGAGGAGACGGACACCGAGTTACTGCTGCTGCTGCTCGGCTGCCTGTTCTGCGAGGGCCTTTGCCAGCGGTGCGCCATCCTGCGAGTGACTTGCGCGGGTCAGCATAAACTCTGCCATGAGGAGACAGGACCGTTCGAAGCGCTGCGGTGGGGCAGGAAACGCAGACGCACCAACCAGACCTGCGCGGAAGCGAGCCAGCGCAAGGAGACCCGCCCGTCAGGTCAGCTTCGATCCCGACTGGCACATTGAAGCACGCTTGCGACGACGCACCTGATACCGCTTCATCTTGAGCTCACTGGTCCCGTCCGAGTCGGCAAAGACGACGAGCGCGGCCCACCCGACGGCGTCGACCGTCTTTCCGTTCCGGAGACCATAGTCGACCTGCGCTCACTCGTCCGTCAGCGTCCGCCGCCGTGGTCTGTCTTCAAGAGGGAATCGCGAGCACCGTCCCGTGCAGCATGAGCTGCCGCGCACCGTCGTCGTGATCGCCGTCGCCGCGCGCGTCCTGGACAAAGACGGCGTGGGGCTGGTGCCGCCTGGTCTGCACGCCGCCCCACATGTTTTCGCGGATCTTGCGCACCGCTGCGCGTGGGTCTGGGTCAGTGGGCTCGATCTTTGGGAAGAGGGAGAGGGTGGCAGAGACCCTGGTGGCCGCGGACGGCGTTGAGGCCCATGATGAAGTCGACGTCGGGGGCGAGGAAGGCGAGGTACTGCGGACAGGGTGCATGAGTATGGTACGAGGCCAGTGGCAGGTCCGCACGCACGTCGTCGATGGCGTCTGGCTGGTCACTCGTGCGGTAGAAGGCGGCGAGAAAGTCGCGCTTGGCCTGGGGGAGCGAGGCGGGAGCGGAGAAGTCCGAGTAGCCCATTCTAGGAAGCGAGAGCTAGCGTCTGGTCAAGAACAGGCAGCACAGAAAGAGCGAGAGCGAGAGAACGAGAGCGAGTCGGGGTGTCGGAACGGGACAAGCGGGGCGCAGCATACACGCGGGGTCTCGTCGTGGTCGGTGCAGCGGTGGGTGCAGCGTCTAGAAGAAGTCGATACAGCTCTACAGAGGCCCTCACATGGCTCTCTAGAGGTGCGGGCACGCGCGAGAGGATGTCGCTCGTCGTCGATCGTTCCGCGTTCTTGTCCTCGGTCGTCTCGCTCTGCACTCGCACCAGCGCCCGCGAGAGATGGCCCGCGCTGCTCCCCGGGGCGACAGGCTCTCGTTCCAGCCCGCGCACGCCCTCCTCAACCCGCACTTTGAGCACTACAAGCTCGCCCCTCCCCCGGCCCCGCCCGCCTCGTTCCCGCTCCCCACGCCGTTCTGCCCGCCGAGCGTGCCCGACCACGCCCGCTTGAGCTACAACGAGGTCGCAGCGCGCGCACGCCACAATCACCTCGCCGCGGGCCATGCGGGAGAGCTCGTCTTTGTCGACCGCGATGGAGCCGTCACTGCGCTCCACCTAGACCCCAAGGCGAGTCCTGCGCCCTTGAAGCCGCACCAGAGAGCCTAGTCTGACTGACCGAGATCGCCTCCGCAGACCGTCGAGCCCGTCCTGCACCCGCTCCTCCGCCTCCCCTCGCCTCCCTCCTCTTCGGCCGCTGTCCCCGAGTACCCGACCGCACACAGCGTCGCTCCCTTCCTCTGGCTCGTCAGCGACGGCCGCGGCTCGCTCCACCTCGTCCGCATCAAGCCCTTCCCCCCGCCCTGGTCCGCCGCCGTCGAGGCGTCCTTCGTCCTGCGCGAGCCGCCCGACGACGATGCCGAGCCGACTCCGTTCCGCTTCCATGCCGCCGAGAAGCTCTCGGACGACGACGCACTCGTCCTCCTCTCGATCGTCTCCAAGGCGGCCCCGTCGCCTGCGCCTGCCCCGCCGCAGCCTTCTTCCTCGTCCTCGACTGCCCGCCTCGCCGCAACGACCCGGCACACCATCGCCTCGTCAACTCAATTCACCTACCTCTGCGCGCACGTCCCCCTGCGCGCACCACCGCCCGCGGTCGCGCCGCAGCCGCTCGCCATCTCGTGGCGTCTGCAGTGCGCCGACCTGCCCTCGTTCGTCCACTGGGACCCCGCACGCCGCGCGTTCGCCATCGGCGCAGGGTCGAAAGTCGTGCACCCGCCGTCTTCTGCGTCCTCGGGCGCGACGGAAGCGGGGTTTGACATCCCCGAGGTCGAAGATGTCGACATGACGGATGCCGACGTTTCCGCGCCTTCGACGACGGCAGCGGGGGCGCAAGGGCCCGTCGCGCCGCGCCCGCCGCCCTTCTCGTGGATGCAGGACTCGGACTCGGTCACGGTCGCGTTCCCGCTGCCCTCGGACACGCCCACCGCCGCGATCCGCATCGTCTTTTCGCGCCAGTTCCTCTCGCTCCACGTCGCCTCGTCCTCCTCCTTCTCCGATGCGCCGCGCGTGAGCCACAAGCGCCTGTGGGACGCGATCGACCCGCACACGAGCGTGTGGACGTTTGACCGCGACGCAGAGGGGCGCGACTCGACCTTCGGCTTGCTCACGCTCCATCTTGAGAAGACGCACCCGGGCACGCGCTGGAGCGACGTCTTTGCTGCGTCGGTGCCTGCAGAGGTGAGCGAGGGCGACGGCGGGGCGGCGCGGATCGAGGAGCTCGACCCCGAGGCAGAGTACGAGCGCGTGCCCGAGACGCTCGACCCCTCGGAGCTCGCGGCCATCTCGGAGCGCATGGAGCAGTGGGCCCAGAGCGTCCTCTCGTCCGGCCGCCGCGCGGCGGCACCCGGCGGCGGTGGGGGCAGGGAGGACGACGTCCCGAGCCTCGGGAGCGGGATCCCGACGAGCCTCGTCGGCGACGAGGTCGACGTCGAGGTCGACGCCGAGTCCGGCCGGCCCTTCGTTGTCACGTGGATCGAGGACGCCGCCGACGCCGAAGCGCACGAGCGCCTGCTGCGCCCGACGCTCGTACACCCGCATGCCAACGTCCCGTTCGAGCTCCTCTCGACGCCGTTCCCGCTCGCGGCGCTCCGGCCGAGTGACGCCGACGACGACGAAGTGACGGCAGGTGCGACGACGACGACGCTCGCCATCAAGCACGACGTCGACGGCCTCGTCTTCTCCGCCCCGGCTCCCTCCTCCTCCTCGACCGACACGTCGCTCGAATGGACCCACACGGCGACCCTCCCCGCGCTCGCCTTTGTCCTCGCGACCAAGCGCGACACCCGCTTCGTCTACCACCTCGCGCGCCCCTCCGTCGTTTCGCCCTCGCGCAGCGCCGGCCTCGCCTTTGCCTTCGACGCACCCGCACTGCTCCCCGGCCCGGCGCCATCTTCAGCGACCTCCGGAGCGGGCGGAGGCAACTGCTTCGTGTACATCGCGCCGCCCGCCGTCCCGCGCGGGGGCGCGCGCGGGACCCAGCTCGTCCTCCGCGTTGGCCAGCCCGGCGCAGGACCGCTCCTGGGCGTCGCGGCCGTCGAGGTAGCGCGAGGAGGAGAGGGGTCGGAGAAGGAGGTGGTCGTCGTGGCGCTGTGCGAGAGGGAGGTGTGCGTGCTGAGAGTGCTGTAGCGCGGCGGCGGGTGCGCGAACGCGGCGGCGTGTTTGCGAGTCTCAGTCTTGTGCGAGAGGGCGGTATGTTCGCACCTTGACAATCTTGATCTGTGGGGCTTGCTCGCCCGCTCGCGCTTTGTGATAGCTCGCAATAACTCACATGAAGGGAGACTGGGCCCGGAAGGGTCTGTGCAAAGGCTACACCGCTACTTCACCGGGAAGCGGCAGGGCAAAGGGAACGCGGAGCGCGACTGGGGCAGTGTACAAGGAGGGATGGGAGAGCGTGTCGCTGGAAAATAACTACGCAGCGGCATTGACCTGCTCGACGACAAAGTTGGCAGCTTGGTCGCCAAACTTGCGAACATACGAGAGATGCGTTGCGATCGAGTTGCCGCCTTTTCCGGCCGTGCACATGTCGTCAGTCGTTCGACAACGCTGAGCGAGAAGCGAGACGCACTCGCGCAGAACGTGTCGCCCCGGTCGCAGAACGACTGCATCCTGCTCGCGAAAGGCTCGAAGCAGCGCGTGTCCCTGCGCGGGAAGATGCCGTTCTTGCGCGACGAGCCGACGTCGAAGGGCTCGCCGGCGACGAAAGCCGGGTCGCCCATCTGGATGATGGCGACGATTTGCGAGGCGGCCGGTGAGGCGAGCTGGCGCTTCACGTGCGAGAGAGCCGACGACGCGGAGCGCTTGCTGCGCCTGACGAGACCGAAGCGACTACTGCCCGAGCGAGTGCTAACGGTCGGCGAATCGCAGATCACGTCGCCGATGACATGCGCGCCCTTGTTGCGGTCGAGAGCAAGGAAGCTCAGCACGCGCTCGCAAGGCTCGTCCGCACCCGCCGCGCACCTGCGAGTAGCCCATGAGCACCATCTTTGAGGCGGGGCAGCGCTTGGCGAAGGCGTCGATGGCGGCACCCATGGCCGTGACGCCCTGGCGCTGCGACGACTGGTAGTTGGCGAGCGTCGCCGGGTAGTCGATCGCCTCGCTCTCCGAGCCGGGGACGGCACGCTTGACTTGCGTCGCGACGGCGCCAATGATGCCTGTGCAAGGTAGACTGGTCAATGCGTTCTCGTTTCCCGAGCGGCGAGAGGTGAAAGGATGAAAGGCACCTTCGCCAGGCGCTTCGCCCGAAGCGCGCGCGACAATGATGTGTACGCCAGTCGGGCAGTCGCCCTGGCGCTTGTCGAGCTCAACCGTGCTGAGCGAGGCCGAGTGGGCGAGGGCGAGCGGGACGACCGAAGCGAGGAGGCAGACGAGCGCGAAGAGCGAGGCGAGCATGGCGGACAAGACAAAGGATAACCAAGAGAGCAAGGCGAAGAGGAGAAGACGTTCGAACGAGTGGAACTGAGCGAGTCGAGCGGCCGAACCAGCGGCAGCTTGCGGCCGAGTGAGAAGAAGGAGGCAGAGAAAGAAGGCTTGGGACACGGCCCCTTGTCGCCAGCGAGAGCTTTCGCACTACGCGCACACGCCCCTGCCCATCGCAACGGTCCTTGGCCGCCAGCCTTCGTTGGCCGCCGTTGCATCGGCCGCGGCTCCCAACGGTCGGGAAGCGGTCAAAGCGCTCGCCGCGGGACGCCAAAGAGCAGTCGAATCGCTGGACTGCCGGCTATCTAAGCGGAACGGCGTATCAGTAAGCGACGGAAAGAAGCCATCGTGGGCTCTCAAGCGCAAAGAGGCTTGACAAGCCGAGGAAAGGCAAGTTAAGAAGGTCACCGCCGAGTCGAGGCGTGCCATGATCTGCTTCCTGCGGCCAGCCTGCACAAGAGGACAGCAACAGAACTATGGAGAAGCAGCAGGACGCGAGGAAGGAGCGGCGGAAGCGCCGGCGAGGCGGGAGACCCTCAGCACTCTCACCGCCAAGCCGGTGACGATCCTGATATCCATGTGTGCCCTTACAGCGAGTCTGTCAGTCAGTCTGTGTACAGTCGATCCGAGTGCGCTACGCCGGCCCGGGGAGGCCGAGAGGCCGGTGCAGCCGCGACGCGATCTCGAGGAAGCGCGTGTCCGACTCGGTCGTGAGATACCCGTGGCGGATGAAGAAGTCGAGGAGAACACTGTGCGCACGTAGTAGCCGTCAGCGAGCAGACTTGCGAAGCAGTGCGGCGCAGACTCTGAGGAGTGCACGAGACAGCGGAACGCACAGCGCGCAGTTGGGCTTGAACTCGCCGGCGACCATCTTTTCGACGACGTCCTCGAGGCTCATGAGCTCGAAGCTCTCGACCTCGCCATCGGCCGGGTTGGTCGTCGGCACGGCGCCCATCTCGGCCGCACCCTCCTGCGAGGGAGGCGGCAGCCGCAAGTCGTAGACGTACTGCACCTCGGGCTGGAGGAACCCGTCGACGGTGCGGTACTGGTATGTGATGACGCCCGCTTGCTTGATCCGCGGGGCGACAAACGCGGGCGAGAGCGACGCCTCTTCGGCGCACTCGCGGATGATCGACTGGCGCGGAGAGTCGCCCGCCGTGATTCCGCCTGCGACCGTGTTGTCGAGGTACGAGGGCCAGCTGCGGCGGTGCAAACGACGTGAGCAGGGTCATTGGGAGGGCATACTGGTGCCGCTTGGAACGCACGTCTGCTTCGTTGCCGACCGCCGCGGCACCCACAGCTTGATCGGCTCGCCGTCTTCCTCGACGAAGGCTGCGCGTTGGCCATACTTCCGATCGTCAGCTTCTCTTCCGCAGGAGAACGTCACACGAAGAGCGATGGACACAGACGCACCCGTGCAGTGCACGCCAAACGTGGCGAACCCAAAGAGGGCGCACGCGCTGCGCTCCATGCGAAACGCCTCGTTCGAGCCCGTCTGCAGCGGGTTGTCGTCGCCGTCGGGCGAGGGCGGCGGGGCAGGCCCATAGATCGTGTACTGCTCGTCGCGCCAGCCTGTGCAAGCGCAAGTCGCTCCCATCAGCTTTATCACCAGAGTGGGGCGGTAAGCCGAAGAGACTGCGAATGCGCGACGCACCGCCGAGGCATTCAGGGAAGAGTCCCATGTGCTTCCACCCGCGCACGAGGCGGTCCATGTGCTCGCGCCGCGTCTCCGCGCCCTCCTCGTTGACCCAGTCCTCGAATCCGACCGCCCACGGGCCCGCCACGCCGCTCACGTGCCCGCGCGCGCCACTCGCCGAGAGCGCCTTGAGCCCCTCGAGGACGTCATCGAGCTGGAGCGCGCCCTCGGCGACCGCCGCCGGGTCTGCTGCGGGCGTCGCCGCGCCGTCGGGCGTCGCGCTCGAGAGCGGCGCGATGCCGTTCGCGCCCGACATGCTCGCCGACCTGCTCCCGCGGCGCGACGCGGGCCTTGAGCTGCCGTAGCTCGGGCGGCGGACGGGCGGCGGGAAGTGGATCGGTGGCTGGAACGCCCACACGGGCTTGCAGTTCATCGCGACGAGCTTGCGGTTGTCGTCGATCAGCGCGCGGAGCACTGCCGGGCGCAGGAACCCGATCGGCTGCGCGGTCGCGGCCGTCGAGGGGTCGGCGCGCGCGCGCGTAAAGGACGAGGCAGAGGGCGTCGGCGAGGACGAGCGCAGGCGCGGGAGGGGCGTCATGCGCGAGAACGAGGCGCGCGTCGAGTTGGCGCCGACGGATGAGCGGCGGCGGGCGGGCGTGCCGGGCATGTTGGGCGGCGGCGGAGGGAGCGCGACAAAGAAGGGGACGAGGAACTCCTGGTCAAAGTCGGCGGGTCCAGCCGCGGGCGCACCCTCGTCCTCTTCGTCGTCGTCGTCGGCGAGCGCCGACTCGGTGGCTGCTGCAGCAGGCTCGGTTGCCTCTGCGAGTCCGGCGCGGAGGGAGTTGGTGCGAGACTGGCGGACGACATGCTCGTCCCACCTGCGCTTGCAGTCGTGGCCGGACCAGGGTCCTGGCGGGAGCTGGACGTTGTCGCAGGCGTCTACGAGCGGGAGGAGGGTGTAGGTGCCGGGCAGGAGCGGGAGGGTCGGGTGCTGGCCGTACTCGAGGTAGTCGTCGCGCGAGTCGTGCGCGTCGGGCGAGTCGAAGGGCGGGTCCATGGCTGCTGTGCGTGCAGTGTCAATGGCGAGCTTCTTCAGTCCTCGTCAGCTGTGCAGCGCGTGCTCGGGCGGACTGCAGCCAAGCGGAACCAGAACGGCGACTTCGACAGCAACGGCTGGGGCGCTCTTGAGGGTGAGGTGGTGAGCCCGCATAGCCGTGAGAAGCTCTCGCATCCTGCCCTACCCGCTGCAAAGCCTCGTCGTGGCGCCTCGCTGCTCGTGTGCCCGGGATTCCCCGCCCTCGTCCCTCTCCGACCAACACGAGCTCAGCCGTGCGTGCGACACGGTGTGTAGCTTTGCGTAGCTCGGAACACGCTGTACAGCCCACGCACCGCCGAGCCGAGCGTGTCGCGAGCAGAGGCGATTCCCTCGAAAGTGGGGGAACACAGCCGCGGGTATCACGCACACAGCGAGCAGGGCGGGCTGCAGCGTGCACAGACGCACTGGCAGAGCTTGAGCAACTCACCTGGGAAGCGCAGAGCAGCGCAGGCGGAATCGCGGTAGACTGACGAAAGACGAGTGTGCTTCCCTCGGCGCAGGCCATCCTCACCTCCACGCAAACCCCTTTCCACGGACCCGAGACACACTGCACTGCACTGCACCCCTCTCTACATGCCACCCTCGAGCGCGCCCGCCCCGCCAATGCGCGTCGGCGCGAGCCCAAACGCCTCGTGCATGACATCGACGTCGCGCGCCATGGCGACGACCGTGCGCGAGACGTGGTCCAGCCCGTTCTGCTGCGCCGACAGAATCTGCAACCGCGTGCGCAAACACAGGGTGAGCGACAAAAATTCGTTCGGAAAGAGCACCCGGAAGAGCGCAACGCACCTCGAGGATGCGCCGGAGCCCGTCCTCGTCGGCGACGGCCCACTCGGTCCCCTCCTCGTCGCGCCTGCGCGCCTTGAGCGCCCCGACGCCCGCCCACAGCTCGCCCGCGCGCGCGCGCACCCGCTCGACCTCGCCGCGCATCCGCTCGAGCTCGACCCGCAGCGCGTCGTCGTCCCGCCGCGCCGACCCGGCAGCCGAGGGCGACAGCGCCGCGGCGCGGCTCACGAGCGCGACGAGCCGCGCGTGCAGCGCGACGGCGTTCTGCTGCGCGCGCAGCGTGCGCAGGGACGTCGACAGCGCGTGCGACGACGACAGGTCCGACAGGTGCGCGTGGATCTGCGCGAGCAGCGCCTGGTGCGCCGCCGACTGCCGCGACTGCGCTTCGAGCCGCTTCTGCAGCGCGGAGAACCCGAGCGCGAGCGCGGGCACGAGGCTGCCGGGCGTGCGCAGTCAGCCACAGACGAAGTCGTGCGTGTCGGTCGCGCAAGAGACGGAAAACGCACTGCTCGGACTCCGGGTTCTCCCGCCTCGCGCGCTCCCAGTCGCGCTCGCTCGCGCCCTGCACCGGCCGCGCATACATCTCGCGCGAGTGCCCCGCCGGCAGCTCGTTGTAAAAGTAGGCCTGGAAGCGGCACTTTGGGCTCGACGGGTCCCACGCCGCCTTGAGCGCCTCGATCCGCGACTCGATGCTCGGCTCGTTGGGGTTTGCCGGGAGCGGGTCGCCGAGCTTCGGGATTAGCGGAGCGGCCGCGGCGCCGGGCTGACCGGGCGCAGTCGATGCCGAGGCGCCAAAGAGGGAAGAGGAAGGTGCGGCCGTCGCCGGCTTGGCGCCAAAGAGCGAATTTGTCGCCGCGCTCTGCGACTGGCCAAAGAGCGACGTCGACGGCGCTGCGGCCGGTGCGGGCGCAGCCGTCGTCGACGAGCCGAACAGCCCGCCGCCTGCAGCGGGGGCTGCGCTCGTCGAGCCAAAGAGTCCGCCCCCTGCCGTGCTGCTACTCGGCGCGCCAAACAGCCCCCCTCCGGCAGCGGGCTGAGGCGCCGCCGCCGTGCTCCCGAACAGCCCTCCTCCTCCCGTCGAAGCCGGGGTTGCGCCAAACAGCCCTCCACTCGGCGCCGGCGTTGACGTAGCGGTCGTCGAGCCAAAGAGACCCGTGCCGGCGGGTTTGGGCGCGGCACTGCCAAAGAGGCTCGGCGCGGCGGGTGCGGCCGAAGCTGAGGTCGAGCCAAAGAGGCCGCCGCCCGCTGCGGGTGCGGCTGCGGGTGCGGCGCCGAACAGGGAAGGGGTAGAGGTGGGCTGCGAGGCGGGCGCGGGCTGGCCAAAGAGCGAGGGCGCGGCAGAGCCTGGCGCTGCGGGGGCGGGAGCCGAGCCGAAGAGAGAGGGGGCAGAGGACGGGGTCGAGCTGGCGGCGGGTGCACCAAAGCCTGTGGTGCATCGTCAGTATGACTACCTGCGGTGGGAGAGCCGGGCGGGACGGACTGAAGGAGGGTGCAGCGGGTTTGGGAGCACCTGTGAGCGCAAGGCGTCAGTCTGCGGATGCGCGAAGGGCGGACGTTCGAGACACACCGAAGGAAAAGGTGGCCATGGCTCTGCGTCACGCTCTACAAGCTGTGTGCGAGAGCGTCAGCGAGGTGAACTCGGGGAGGACGAGAGGGTTGCGGTGTTGGATCGCATCGCCGGGAAGCGTTGTCTGTGGCAGTGACGCATCGCTGGACTGTGCACAGATCGACCCTTGGCGGGCCTCGCTCCCCTGCGGTCCCAGCAAGCGCAGAGACGGGGTCGTCGCGACCGGACGGGAGCAGGACGTCGCTCGCTCGTCCCACGCCGAGCCGTCGGTTGCCTCGCACCAGAGCACTGCCGTAGCGTGAATGCGCGGCCACCCTCGGCACAAAAGCCCCAGAGTGGCGCGGGGCCGAGTCGCGGTCGCTCAACGAGCGGAGAGGGGGCCGCTCGACGGCAGAGACGCACCGGGAGGGGCGGCAAGGACCGGGCGAGGGGTTGTAAGCGCCTGCGAGTCTCCCTGGCACAGTCTCGTCTTCGCTCGAGCGAGTCGACGCGGGCGGGAGCACGTTCACGGCGGACAAGCTCGCACTCGCGCTCTCCTCCCGACCGCACCCCGCCGCTGCCGCGCAGAGCTCGGGAGAGAGTCTGCCAGTGCTCAGTCGAGTGCCCTGCTCCAGCCGAGCGCGACAAGCCAACTCGTAGCGCGCGTCGTCGCTTTCTCGCCTCCGTCTTCACCGCCTCGCTCTCTCGAATCATGTACGCGCACTTCCCGCCCTCGTACAGCCCCGTGCGTACCGAGGAAAGCGCGGAACGAGTCGCATTGACCCCGTGGATCCCGCAGGCCAAAGTCTACCAAGCACAAGAAGGAGCGGCAGGCCGACTTTACCGTTCGTCCCTCCCCTCGTCCCCTCTACCGCCCCGGGCACAGCTCTGGCGGGGCTGAGCGACATTACCAGGCCCTCGTTCCGACGACTGCTCGAGCTCGGCAGGGCTGGGCTGGCTCGAAACGAGCAACTTGACCCGTCCTACTCGTGCTGACCTCGGCTCGCTCGACTCGCAGAAAGCCAAGCTCAAGCTCGGCAAGGGCAAGCAGGTCGCCAACAATGCCACCGACACGTCCTTCTCGGCAAAGTGTGAGCTCGCCGAGTCCAGCCTCGTGTCGCCGAGAACTGACCGCCCGGTCTGGCTCCGCGCACAGCAATTGCCCTCCCATCGCAGTCGCTGTCAGCGACACCGAAAGGCGCGCCCGTCTCGCGCCGCAACCTGACGCTCCCCGAGCTCCTCGTGCAGTCGCGCCACTACTCGGTCCCGACGCGCCGCGAGGCCCTCCACGAGATGCACCAGCTCGTCGTCGCGCACCCTTTCCTCCTCCAGCAGCACCTCCTCGCCCTCGTCACCTGCCTCAGCCACCTCGTCGGCGACGAGTCTCTCTCGGTCCGCGCTGCCGCACGCACCCTCCTCGCGCACGTCGCCGACACCCTCCCGCGCGCGAGCTTTGTCTCGGTCTCGCCCGCCATCGTCCTCTTTACCCTCTCGGCCCTCTCGAGCCTCGAGGACATTGTCCGCGTCGACGCCCTCAGGGTCCTTGACCTCCTCCTCGCCGTCATTCCCGACGAGCTCACCCGCGGCTTCGACCCTGCCGCGTCCTTTTCCCTGTCCTCCTCGCCCGCTTCGCTCGCCGACTCTAGCGCTCCCTCGTCATCGTCCTCCTCGAGCGCTTCCCCTCAGTCGACCCCGCAAAAGATCCTCGAAGCGCTCCTCGGCCTCCTCAAGATCCGCTCGGCCGCCCTCGCCGCCGCGTCCGGCTCCTTCACCGCGTCCGCCGCGCCCGCCGCGTCCGACCTGAGCCCGCTCGCGCGCCTCGCCGCGCTCCAGACCCTCGCGCGCTTTCTCAGCGCCGCGGGCGCCCAGGCGCGCAGCAGTGCCGGCGCAGAGACGCACGACGACGTGTGGTACCTCGCGAGCGCGTTTGCCGACGCGCGTGCGGCGAGCGATTTCGTCGCCTCGCTCCGCCCGCGCCGGGCTGGCGGCGCACCGGTCGTGCACGTCGCTGCTTCCGGCACGGCGACGAGCGCTGCGGTCGAGCCGTTCGCCGACCTCCACGGCGGGGCGAGCGCGCTGGGCCCGCTGAGCGGCTTCGGGCTCCTCACGCCCCCGCCCGAGGCGTCTCCTGCCTCTGCGTCTGGGCACGCGCCCACTTTGCAGCAGCAGCACGCGCCACCCTCGCTCCTCGCTCTGCTCCACCCGACGCTCGTCTCGTCCTTCCTCGACGCTGCCCCCTCGGCCTTCAGCCCCTCGCTCCTCGAGTCTGCGAACGCCACCGCCGCAGCAGGCGGCGAGAACACGCACCTCGCGACGGTCCTCGCCGTGCTGCAGATCGCGCGCGAGCTCTACGCCCGCGAACTCGGCGGCGGCACCGCCACCGGCGCCGGCTCGCCCTCGTCGAAGCGCGCGCGCGATGCGAGAAAGAGCCTCGTCGCGCTCCTGTCGCACGCGAGCGCCTACTTTCCCTTTGGCGCCGACGAGCCCGTCGCGCTGGCGGGGGCGGGCAAGAAGGGCGCGAGGAAGGACGGCGCAGAGGGAGAGAGGCACGAGACGCTCCTCCAGCTCAACGTCGCGTTTGCAGAGCTCAGCTCGCTCCTCGTGCTGTCGGCCCCCGGCAGCGGGGACGATGCGCGTGGGAACGCGGCGGCGATGTCGGGCAAGAAGGGCAAGAAGCGCAGCGGCGACAAGGGCGACGAGCGCGGCGTCGAGGAGGTCGTCGTCGAGCGCGTGCAGGAATGGGTCGTGCAGGCGCTTCGCGGCGAGGTGCGTCGACGCACGCTTCCTGTGCCGGTCGTGGATCGGCGCGCTGACTCACTCGAGCATGCGTCTCGTGCACACTTCGCAGCTCACGACGCCGTCGCACCCGCTCGGCCTCGCCCTCCCGCTCTCGTCCTTCCACGCGCTGCGCCCCGCGCTCTGGTCCCTCCTGCAGCAGCCCTCGACCGAGCGCGCCAACGACGTCTTTGCCGCCGTCGTCGAGTACTTTTGTCGCGGCGCGGGCGGCGCGGGAGGCGGCGAGGCCAAGAGGGAGGCGGGAGAGTGGTTGGGCGCGGCGGTGCTGGTGCGTCCTTTCGCGCTCGCGCTGGGCCTCGTCGTGCTGCGTGCACGCAGTACCTCGGTGTTGACGAAGCAGCTGGAAGGCACGCGCTGACGTTGTCTGCACACAGATACACTCGTCGCCGTCGTACACCTCGCCGTTCTCCCTCGACCCGCTCACTGCGCCACTCGCCGCCTCGCAAACCCCGCTCTCGGCCAAGGAGCAGCGTGTGAACCCGCTCGCAAAGTGGCTCGCGGCGCTGCCAAAGTGGCTGTGGGAGTCGGGCGGAAAGGACGACCGGGCGACGGAGGTGAGTTGGCGGTGGCGCTTCTTTGATGCGAGGGTGACATGTGCTGGGCAGACTGCCGTTGTTGTGTCGTACTGTGTGATACTTGTGCTGGCCGCTAACTCTCGACCGTCCCTCTGCAGCTCGTGCTCTCGGTTCTGCTCAAGCTCTCGCAGCAAGGCCCGCTCGGGCTCATCCCTCCCTCGGTGCGCCCCGCCGCCTCTCGAACGCGTAAAGCCCTGTCCCTGACGCGTGAATCTCTGCGCCCTCCCTCTCCCACAGACCCTCCTCGCCCTCGCTCCGCTCCTCGCGCCCTTCTTCCACCTCTCGCACCCGTCGCGCGGGCCCATCCCCGGCCCATTCACGCGGCTGTCGCCTGCGTCGGGGCTGCAGCAGACGGCGCTGCACCTCGTCGAGTATTTGCGGAAACTCGCGGACGAGGCGGGGAGCGAGGATGAGAGAGACAAGGTCAGGCAGCTCGAGGAGGCGGTTTCGCGCGCAAGGGGGAGCGTCTAGTGAGACGGGGACTGGCTAGTACGTGGCTGCCTAGTGCATGCAACGGTGCTACGCGATCCAGTGTTGGCAAAGAGCGGAAGCGCGAGACGAGCGAAAGCCGGAGGTCGAGGAGGACGCGCGCACACAAGCTCGAGACGGTGCGAGGCAAGCCGCGTCGCACATTAACGGTGTGCTGCACACTGCACAGTCTCACTCTGCTTCTTCCGTGCGACTTTTGCGAGACTCACCGTCGTCGTCGCGTGCAAACGGGCCGGCGTCTGTCTTTCCCGTCTGTCCTCGCTCTGCGCGTCTCGTGCGAGTGGTTGCGCGCGGGATGACGTCGATCAGCTCGTACAGCACGCGCTCGCGGCCCCCGCCACACCCGCTCGCGACCAACCCGCAGTGGGTGCACGCGTTGCGTCTCCCCGCGCTCGTCTCGCTCGAGTACAGCTCTGACGTGGTTGTCCGCCCGCACAGGAGATTTGAACGCGCAGTCGACATCATCCAGAGGTGCGCCTGCCCGCTCGTGTGCTGTGGCGGCGGCAAACTAGCGATGTGGGGGCTCGCTCCCTCCTTCTCACGCTCATGCTGCGACGCACACACAGCCTGCCGAAGAGCGGTCCAATCCAGACGACCTACGACCAGAAGCTCGAGCTCTACAGGTGCGCGGCGGGTCTCCAGAACGGGTCACGCAAGTCGCCGGGCCTAGGCTGACCCCTACTCTCGTTGCCCGGTGCAGCGTCTACAAGCAGGGTGCGCCAGGAATGCACATGCTGGATCGATCTGTCCACTCACATGCCCTCGCTCACAGCCACTGAAGGAGACGTCAAGTCGAGCCGGCCGGGCATCCTCGACATCCTCGGACGCGCAAAGTGGTGCGCGCAGACTGGCTCGATCTGCGTCCATGCGGATCCGCGCTGACGTGTGACGACGAACAGGGACGCATGGAACAAGCGCAAGGGCTCGTCGCAGCTCGAGGCCGAGCGGCTATACGTCGAGGCGCTCTTGCGGGTGCGTGCACCCGCTCCGCTTCTGCCGTCGATACCGCGATTCGCGGCATGTCGACATTTTGGTTGAGTCGTTCGACCTTGGCGCACAGATCCTGCGCAGCTTTTCGGACCGGACGCAGGCGGTCGAGCTCTTGCGCGAGCTCGAGTACTTTGAGCTGGACGAGCCGTTGCAGACCCCGGCAGGTGCGTTGTCAAGTTTCGACGCGCGTTGCTTTCGGCGGACAGCGCCGAGAGTGAGCAGCTCCACGTGAACCTGAGAGCTCATGCTCACGCCAAACGCGCAGGCACGCGCACTCGCCCGCGAGGCGACTCTTCTGCTTCGTCCGAGACCGGCTCCGACTCGTCTTCCACCGCTTCGTACGACCGAGATCGCCGTTCCATGCCCCCTCCCGCTCCGATGCACGCCTCGCACCACTCGCGCCTGTCCAAGTCTCGACGAGCGCCGCCGTCTGTCGGCAGTCGAGCACGCGGTCCCGCATCGCACCTCTCGCCCGACGACGTCGCGCCGCCTCTGCCAGGCTACGGTCCACCACGCACGCGTGCAGACCCTGTGCGCACGCCAGACCGGCTCGTGCAGCGACGTCACCGCGGCGGGTACCCGGGCGACGAGCAGCAGCAGGACCCGTATACGAGCGAGTCTTCCGCCGACGAGCGCGTCTACCACCCGGCCGCATCCGTCGGCGCCCCACCCTCGGTCCGCTCTCGTCTCGCGCCGGCAGGCGTGGCGCGCATCCCTCCCCCGCCTCCCGCACTCCCGCACATGCCCGCCTCATCCCTTCGCTCCGTTGCCGGCTCGGCCGCCCCCTCCGTTGTTGCGCCGCTCACCGCAAACAATCTCTTGCGGACCGCGACGGCCGCAGCCGCTTCTCCTGCCCGCCCAATCGGCCCGCCTTCGCTCGCCGCCCCTGCTTCCGCGCCCGCGCCGCCCCCGCCGCCCGCGCTCGACGCCGCGCTCGAGCGCATCCAGACCTCGCTCACGGCGCTGCACGAGCGCCTGACGCTGCTCGAGACGGCGTCGCCTGCGCATCAGCTCGGCGGCGGGTCGTCGTCTTCCGCCGCGCCCGCGGGCCTCTCGCTCTTGAAGGAGACGGTGCAGCGCCTCCTCGAGGCCGTGCACCTGCGTCGGCGCCGCCGCTCGCTCGCACCGCCGCCCGGCTCGCCCGTCGCGATCGGCCT
This sequence comes from Rhodotorula paludigena, assembly GCF_050403205.1. Taxonomy (NCBI): domain Eukaryota; kingdom Fungi; phylum Basidiomycota; class Microbotryomycetes; order Sporidiobolales; family Sporidiobolaceae; genus Rhodotorula; species Rhodotorula paludigena. The sequence goes on along the minus strand of NW_027481379.1, from coordinate 1,489 downwards.
GCGGCATCGCCAGCGCGCGTCGTCGTCGGCCCCGTCGCTCGTCCTCCGCCTCGTCTTTGCGCTCCTCGGCTCGGCGCGCAGGCTCGCGGGCGACCTGTGCGTCGTGTTTGCCATCGCGGTGCTCGTCGGCCGGCTGAGGGGCGTAGATGTGCTCGGGCTTGTCGTCAAGCGGTTGGTGCGCGGAACGGCGGGCGGGGGAGGCGGGAGAGGGCGCGTCACGCAGGGGTAGAGACGGGCAGTCGTATTGTTCAGACCGAGCACAGTGCAAAGGCAGTATCTTCTTGTTGTCTCTCGAATTCTCGCGCACGCGGGTTGCGTTGTTCTCCTTTGGCTTCGGGTCAAAGTCGCCTACTCTGCTCCCGACTTGTTGCTCCCGGACTGCCCCGTCGACTTTGCTGCGAGAACTGACGGGCGAGGAAGTGAGGCACCGCGTTGCCGCATAGCAATGAAGAAACCGGGTAGAAGGAACCGAGACTACGACGAAAGGACAAACGGAGAGAAAGCGGGAAGCAGGAGAAGGGGCAGTCACGAGGAAGAGGGGAGTGGGGCTTCAAGTCGCACAAGCGAGAGCGACGGCAGCCATACTGCGCTCAGTGCATGCCCTGCTTGGTCTCCGAGCCGTACTCGGGCAAGCTCGCGCGGTCCGACCCCTCGGCAGTCTTGCGGGCCGCCGCACGCTTCTTGCCAAAGCTGACGACGCCTGAGAAGACGCCGAGCGCGAGGAGAGCGAGGACGACGGCAAGCGTGACACCGGCGCCGATCCCGCCGCCTGCGGCAGCCGAGAGGCCCGAGTCGGACGAGGCGGCCGAGAGGGAGCCAGGCGTGACAGTCACGGTGGCGGCTGCGTGTGGCGAGTGCAGTAGATTCAGCTCGAGGTCCGTCAGTTCACGGAAGGACAGGAAGCGCACCAGCGAGGGCATTTGTCGCGGTCGCAGCAACGAGCGCAACGGTCTGGCCGTCAATGCCAGCCTGCGCCTTGGACCAGTCCGAGCCGGCGAGCACCATTGAGTCCTCGTCGGACGCGACGGCAAAGATTGCAGCCGTGTTGGCGCAAGCGAGGTTCGACGGCGCGGTGTAGTCGGACGCGGCGACGAGCGAGACGTCGGCGCACGAGTAGAACGAGGTCTCATTGCCGTAGAGCTGCGGGGTTTCGGTCATCAGCAGGGGTGTAGCGGCATGGGAGCACGCAAACGCACCTGGTAGATCGTAAGGAGCGTCACGTCGGTGCCCACAGTCATGTTGAGCGTCGAAAAGTCGGGCGCATCGACGCACGCCGTGCCCGACGACATGGTGAGGATCGTGTTGGCGCCCGGGACGGTCGCAAACTCGTGGAACGTGGTCGGATTGGCGTTGGCGACGTACATCACGTTGACGTTTGAGACGACCGTCTGCGAGTTGACGAGGGTCAGGGTTAGGGTTAGGGTTAGGGTTAGGGTTAGGGTTAGGGTTAGGGTTAGGGTTAGGGTTAGGGTTAGGGTTAGGGTTAGGG